>NC_143524.1:8951289-9110273 GCF_031878675.1 Megascapheus bottae | reverse complement strand
GAGCTACATTTTATAATAAACAATGCTGACATTCAATATGCATTTGACAAAAAATGTGTTGACATAACTTCAGTGAATGATGAAGAAGGAATAGAAGGTTGCGTGGGTTTCTAACAGTGAAATGTTTGTTTTCTCAAAAACATGAAACTTGGTAAGCATGTGATCCAGAAATAGGAGAATAAATACGAGGCAGAACAAATGATGGATTTGAAGCTTCTGAGGAGCGTGGGGACTGGGCTTAGAGGGGAGTGGGCTGGAGAGGTTTTTCTTATTAGAAACTGCGTGGTGCTGCTCAGCCTTTCAAATGGCACAATGAAGTCTTTTGATCGGAGGGAGGGAAATACTGAAATGCAAAGCAGTGCAGTAATGAGGGACAAGTCTTACATTCTGCTTCTGTAACTGCTTGGCTGGAATGGCTGGAGGCAGCTGTCGTGTTGAGGTTTAGTCATGTGGAATGTGGTCTTCTCTTTGAAGCTGTCACAAGTTGACCATGTTCTCTCGCTTTCTTCAGAAACCATGGATCTGGGAAACAAGACCCAATCTTGGAAGGGCAGAAGATACACAAACACGCCAATGCCACATGAACGCTAGGTTATTGCTCCTAAAATGACACGTTGTTGTGCATCCCTTTCCTGCTTCCAGTAACTACCTCATTTATCTACATCTTGACAGCTGTCTTTCTTAGTCGAAAGAATTTGTACTCAAGGTCCCTTGGATCCACTGCAATCAGATTCCATGCCAATGATTAATAATTTCACGAGAACTAATTCTTTTCAAGGTCCTTAATGGTCTCAGAGTGCATTGAGCTTTTATCTTTTTTTTTTTTTTTTAACAAACTGAGAACATTGGACACAGCTAAGAATATCAGCTTCTCCTAGAAATTTTGTTCACTTGACATGGGCCACACACAGTCTTCTGGGCCAGTGGCTCCTCCTCTGTCTTGGGAGTTCCGCTAACTCTCCCAGGCATCAGTGAAGAAGGGCTCGGGCGTAGTTCTCACGGAGCTTTTCTTGCCTTCCCTGGGCTTCCCTTCTGAGGCGCTCTCAAGCAGTCTCATGGCCTAACACAGGATTGATGAACTTCTGGCTTCCAAATTTTGGTCTCCAATCATGATCTCACCCATGAGAAATTCCACTGAGGACTTTCTACTTGGATTTAGGTATTTAGAGAAATCGGTATTACATTCAAAACATAACTGTTGATTTTCCCCCAGCAAGTCAGCTCTTTCCCAAGACCTTAGGTTGAGTCTTGTTCATTTTACAGATTGGGACGCTTAGACCTCAGAGAGGTGATATGTCTTATTTAAGGACTCATGTCCAGTGGGTGCCCCTTTGAAGATCCTGACTCTGGCTTAGTAAAAAGTCCCATCCTTCATTCTAGAAGGGTTAGACTTTGTTAGAGATGACTGTGCCTCTTCTATTGTTTCGTTTCTCGACTCCTTTCTAGCTACATAGCTCTTTGCTGCCCTCTTTTTGCCTTCTGCAATTATGATCAAATGAAAGCTTGCCACAACAATGGGCGCCTTACCCTCTGGCAGTCTATCGGGCTCAAGTGGAATCCTCTCTTCTTGATACGCTATATCTCATGTCCTCTGATTGCAGGATGCTGAGAATATATCAAGGACAAGAAATATTCTTGTGGATTAATATTTAAAGGTAGCTACTTTGATTGGGGGATGTTAGAGTTTCAGCTGTCTGCTGGTCATGTAATCTCATGGCTATTGCCCAAGAACTCCATAAGGAAGTACTATTAAGTCTTACTTTCAGTAGGAAATAGCAATAAGCTCCACTTCCTAACATTAATTTCACATACTGTTGAGGAATATATTACCTGCCAGATGATAGATGTTACAACACAATGAACCAAAGTCTCTGTATAAAACAGAAGTTTGAATCCAGATTTCTTCTGATTGCAATGATTCTTTTCTTTTTTTTTTTTTTTGCCAGTCCAGGGCTTAAGCTCAGGGGCTGAGCACTGTCCTTGGATTTTTCTCAAGGCTAGAGCTCTACCTCTTGAGCCTCAGCACCACGTCTGGCTTTTTCTAAGTATGTGGTACCAAGGTATCGAACCTGGGTCTTCGTGCATGCTAGGCAAGCACTCTACCACTAGGCCAAACTCCTGGCCCCTGATTATTTTCTTTATAATAACATGGAACCACAAGGCTTCTCTTCTTTCAGGTCATCCTAATTGCTACTTTCTTGATGAAGTTCTTCCTGATTATACCTTGCTCACCTCCCCTTTCAGATATAAAAGTGTATTTAAAATCTCGGTTCTTAGAAGTCTATGAAATTGCAAAAGCACAGTTCGTGTGATACAGTTTGCATAGGACTTGAGTGTGTTTTCAGTATTCGTGAAATTTCTCCAGTTTCCTCATTTATTAGGAAGAGAATGGAAGCTTTATTAACTATGGTGTTTTAAGGTGGGCTTGGGGGAGGGAGGTGATTAGAGTTAGATGAAACCATCATGTTAAGATGAGGTAGAAGACCAGATCTCATAGAGAAATTCTTCCATTCAAAATCACAGGCACTTTCCCAAGGCATTTTGAAGGGCAGTTGGCTATGAGGAGGAAGAAGTGCAGAAGTGCATACATACACAGATACCCTGGGAGAAGGGAACTTCTTTCCAATGGATCTACGACAACTGGAGTGGGTTGGATGATATGTGGGAAGGGATGGAGTGGGCTTACTTTCTCTGCTAACATGTTTGTACAGAATTGTTTTACTATGTGTAGCTGGCTGCTGGGCTGCACGTTCTTCTTTTACTGGACATATTTTCATCAGAGTTCTTGAGTAGGAAGAGTGAGCAGGGTAAGAGAAAGGAAAGAATGATATTAAAATGAAATGAAGCATTGGATATTGGAATATGAGGTCTTCTCATCGGCTCCTCAATTGTCTCTGCTGTCCTCCCTGGCTCTGGAAGTCTCTTGCATGTCACAAAGGGACTAAGACCATCAAGTCCCTCTGGTTGCGGAGTTAGCTTGGAGTAGCATATCTGATTCTTGGAAATCAATAGATTGCCACTTTCCACAGGGGCCATTGAGAGCTAAGCTCTCTTTTCCAGTGAGCTTATACAAGTGATGATGTGGATTCAGAATTGTCAGTAACTTTGCTACCAAGTGGAGGAGGCTTGTTGAGGGAGTGAATCCAACAGACCTTTGGACAGAGGAGAAGAGAGGAAGAGGAGGAGGAGAAGGAAAAGAAGGAGGAGGAGAAGAAGGAGGAGGAGAAGGAGGAGGAGGAGGATAAGGAAGAAGAGGAGGCAGAAGAGGAGGAGGAGGAGGAGGGAAAGAAGAAGAAGAAGAAGAAGAAGAAGAAGAAGAAGAAGAAGAAGAAGAAGAAGAGGAGGAGGAGGAGGAGGAGAGAAGAAGAAGAAATAATGACGTTGAGAGCCTTGTTTATATATGTGGGATTTCACCCATAAATTTGAACTCCTGATGGAGCAAAGTTAAATTGAACCTTCTGTTGTTCACAGCCTGGATAGGACCTATATGGTCTTATTTTATAGAAATAAAGAATGTGATGATTAGGGTGAGGGAAGTGATGTCCTGCATGGCACATGCACAGAAAGTGAGTGACATTCAGTACTCTGATTCTAAAGAACCTGGGAAACCAGGTGTGTGTGTGTGTGTGTGTGTGTGTGTGTGTGTGTGTGTGTGTGTGTGTTTCAGTACTGTAAAGGTGATGTACAGAGGCATTATATTTACTTAAGTCAGGTGTTGAGTATATTTCTTTTGAATCATGCCACCTTTTATTAATTTAGTTATTTGGTTTTAAGGGTTGTTACTGTTTGCTATATTTTTTTCTTTCATGTATATATGTTTTAACTATATATAGGTTTTAAAGAACATATATATATACATATATATGTTCTAGTAATTATGGGAATATCTCAAATTCAGGTCAAACATTCTTATTATAAAACTAAATTAAATTAACATGTTTAATAGTCTGAGAATAATATAACACACACACACACATACACACACACACACTCTTTATTCATTTGTGACCTTCTCTGCAGGACCTGTCTCATAATTCTGGCCTTACCATTTCCCAGCTGTAAAGATGTCCCATAATATGGCTCTCCTGGCCTCAGGAGATGTGTGTGGCCACACATTTATTTGGTTTGATTCCTTCCTTCTTGCAGTGAATCCCAACACACTCAGAGGACCTGCCTGTCTCTCTTCAGTGGATTTTTGTTTTTCTCTATCCACAGTCTGTATGTATCCTCACAGGTACACCATTAGGATTTTCTACAGGTCTGTTTGTGTATTGTTGAACATTTTGCTCACTTTAGCAATTATAAAATGCTTGCTTTATGTTGGGCACAAAGCTTTGAACAACACATACAGGTTTTGGCACACACAGAAGACACCAATACATTCCAGATAGTATAAGATTAGAGCCAGGCTCTACTCCTTCTGACTGTTTGAGTTCATGTGGCCTGTGGATTTATTCAGATCATGCTTTCTTTATTGTGTGAAGGGTGAGGTTGCTGGAAGGGAAAGGAACTTCATTTCATTGGTGATAGTCATCTTTCTTTGTTTTTAATCCTCAGTGCCTGGTGGCTGGAGAGTCATTTCCTATTCTCTTTGTTTCTCCTTTCCTGTTGATCCTCTGAAGACCTCTGTACCTACTGAATCCTTTGGCCCTTTCTCAGTGTGTACCAGGTGCGTCCTAAAAGACAAAGTACATGCTAGAAAGTTTTCAAACACACCACCCCTCAAACTATGTACGGCCCTGGGAGGGTCTTTAGTCCTGTGTGTTAGGAATGGCGGTTTTCTACCATGAATTTCTATGATGAATTAATCGCGGCACTCTTTAACTCTTGGACTTATGGATATTCAGAGTCAGATTTGTATATGTCTTCAAGTATGTATCTTCTATTACTATGGCAATGGGGATTGAACCAGGCCTTTTCTCATACCAGGTGTTCTACCATGGAGCTATTTATATTCCAACAGACTAATATTTAGTCTTGAATATCTCTTATAATCTGGCACTTCAATATGTACCAAAAGTGGAGATAAAAGTCAAGGCATGGGGCCGGGAGTTTGGCCTAGTGGTAGAGTGCTTGCCTAGCATGCATGAAGACCTGGGTTTGATTCCTTGGTACCACATACATAGAAAAAGCTGAAAGTGGTGCTGTGGCTCAAGTGGTAGAGCTCTAACCTTGAAGAAAAGCCCATGGACAGCGCTCAGGCCTTGAGTTCAAGCCCAGGACTGGCAAAGAAAGAAGGCATACTCAAGTGGCATTTTTATTACTACTGATCTGGTCTGCCGGCTTTGAGCATCAGAATTTGGTCACAGTTGGTAACTTTAACAACTTTTACTGACATGATGAGGTAAGAAGTTTATGCTTCAAGAATCCTTTTCCTTCCCAGAGTAGTGCTAGGTAAAATACAAAGAGAAAACAGGAGGAGGCACGACCAGGCTCAAACATAAGACAAGTATTTTTGAAGATCCAGGTTGATGCAGAAGCACAGTGACTGTGGCTGAGGGGTTTTGATACAATGACTCACAGCACTGGCAAATGAGTCAAAAGTGTTCCCTGGGAGAAAGGTAAGCAGTGTGGATTTCACAGATTGAAACCCAGGGCTAGGGTGGTGTTCATTTCTCATCCTTTGCTCTTCTGGCAAGAGGCTATAAACAAACATACTGTCAAATGCTGCAAGAGAAATGGTTCATGTCCATTCCAGGCTGAGAGTGAAGGGTGAGACATAACCTTGTGATCAGAGTTGAGTCACTAGACTGACTCAGCCTGGATCTGCTCAGAGGACCACTTCTGCAATTGTGTGAACCAGACCTGGATTTGTACATTGGGCTACTTAAAGCTGCTCAACAGGGTAACTGAAGATGGAAGTAAAGACAGAGGCAGAGAAGTTGTAGTTCTAAAGGATAACGCTGGTATTTCTCCATAAACTAAGAAAGAACTCTTGATGTTAATCATGAACTCTAGCCTGTATTGTTCACCAGCCGCAGATAACAATGTGGTTTGAGAACAATGTGATTTGAGAATGTTCTATATATCAGAGCATTGTGACATGCACCTGGCCTGTAATTTTCCGAAAAAATGTTTTTCTGAACTGTTACCAGAAACTTTGTGTAGCTAGAAGAGTATATAAGCTGCCTTGCTTCAATAAAGATTGAGACCTTGATCAGAAATCTGTCTTGGTCTCCCTCCTTGTGTCTGGTTTGTCTCTCATTCAAGTCTACTCCTCTCAGGCTCTAGGTGACTACCCTGAAGGCCAGGGAAAGTGGTGCCCAACGTGGGGCTCGAGGAACGGAAGCCGAACTGAATATCGCTAGGAAAGCCAGCTGAATTATCTGGGTCACCGCCACTGGGTGAGGAAAGACCCGTATAAGGACCCTACCAAAAGACCCGTCTGTGATACAGGCCCAAGGAAGGTAAGGAGAGCGACTATTATGGGACAAACAGTAAGCATGAGTTGTTCATTCAAGGACTTAAGGCCTCACTCAAGGCACAAGGTGTATGGGTTAAGAAAAAGGATTTGGTAGAATTTTTTTATGTTTTTAAAAGATCTTTGTCCTTGGCTTCCACAAGAGGGAACCATAGATGAGAACAGATGGCAGCGTGTGGGTGATTGTCTTAAAGACTTCTACCACACTTTCAGCCCGAAAAGGTGCCTGTTCAGGCCTTCTCATACTGGAACCTCGTATCAGGCAGATGTCTCTGAAGTGGTGAAAGACAGTGAAACCTTCTTGAAAGAAAAATTTAAGGAGAGTCTATCTTCCCTTTTAAAACAACCTCCTAAATCTCCCTGCCCCTCTGTTTCTATCCCAATGCCTGCAGATGGTCCCCAGCCACAGTCAATTTATCCTGATCTATCGGGCCTAAATTCTGGCAATCCCAGGGATGATGTTTTATCACCCGAGTGGGAGGCAACCTTAGAAGCAGAGGCAGCCAAGTACAATAACCCAGACTGGCCGCCAATTTTAACTCAGCTGCCCCTCCTTTCAGGGCTCCTGTGCTTGCCTCAGCTCCTGTAGATGACTTAACAGAAGTTACACGGCAGGCTATTGTTAAAATCACCAGAGCAGCTCAGTCCTTAAAAACCCTTCTCCAAATCAAAAAAGAAAAATCCGATTTACTCAAATAGCTTCGAGAATTAGATCTGGAACTAAATCCCCCTTCTAATGCCCTGTCCAAATCTAAGACAAAAGATAGGAAGACTTTTTACTCCTTCCCAGTAACCAGGTCCCAAATTAAATCTAAAAAAAATCCCTGATAGTACGGAAGGCCCAGAGGATAGTGAGGAAGAGGGAGAGAAGGATGTAGAAGAAAAAGAGCCAGACCCTAAAAAATCAGAGTCCTCTGATGAGGAACATGAAGGTAATCCTCTGGTTATTAAGACTTTAAAATGTAAATATATAAAAGAACTCTATGTACGTCTATGTACGGCCCGATTGCCCCTTTACACTTTTTCTTTTGGAGTCCTTGAGCGAAGATTGGCTCACTATAAATGACTGGGGAATGCTAGCTAAAGCAACGCTCAGCAGGGGTCAATACCTTTCCTGGAAAGCTGATTATACTGAAAGGTGTCAGGACATTGCATGTCGCAATGTCACTGTCGGGGGTCCATCCAAAACCTGGACCCCAAATAAACTGCTAGGCCAGAGTCCCTATGGCAAAAATGAGACACAGGCCAAATTTCCCCCAGGATTGCTTGTTCAGATCCAGCACGCAGCCCTCCAAGCCTGGAAGAGCCTTCCCTCTCAGGGGTGGGCTGTTTCTTCCATTGCTAAAATTCGCCAGGGGTCTCAAGAGCCGTTCAGCAAATTTGTGGGACGCCTTACTGAGGCTGCAGAACGTTTTATGGGTCAGGAAGAAACGGATAATGAGCTCATTAAACACCTTGCCTTTGAAAATGCTACTTCTGCCTGTCAAGCCGCAATACGTCGCCAAACGCTTTCTGATTATATCAGACTTTGTGCTGATGTTGACCCAACCTCCCGTAACATTGGATTGGCTATGGGAGCCGCCTTAAAAGATTTTACCGAGAGCCAAGGCTAAGACATGCTTTAACTGCAAACAGCCTGGTCATTTTTTTAGAGAGTGCCCGGCCCCTAAGGCAGAACGGTGTCCCCCTCCATCTCTTTGTCCCCAGTGCAAACGAGGAAAACATTGGGCCTCGGAGTGTAAGTCCAAAACTGATAACCAGGGAAATCCATTGCCCCTGAAGCAGGGAAACTTGATGAGGGGCCCACCAAAGGGCCCCAACCCAACAATGGGATCGAACCCTGGGGCTGTCAGGTTCCTTCCCCAATCTCCAGCTCATCTAATGTCATCTCCCTCCTACGAGCAACGGCCAGGCAGTGCAGGACTGGACCTCTGTGCCACCTCCCAATCAATATTAACCCCTGATTCCGGGACTCAGATCCTCTCCACTGGAATTTTTGGCCCTTTGCCCCCAAATACATTTGGCCTAATTTTGGGGCATGGAAGCTCCACCATCCAGGGTCTTACTATTTCACCAGGCATTATTGATAATGATTATACTGGGGAAATCAAAATAGTGGCAACTGCTTCTCAAGGACCAATAACTGTTTTCCCTGGCCAGAGAATTGCTCAATTGGCATTGTTACCTCTCATTGCTAATAACCCCAGCCACAAACGCCAGAGAAGCTCTCATAACTTTGGCTTCTCAGATACTTATTGGGTACAGGAAATTATATGTAAAAGGCCTTTACTAAAGTTAAAATTAGAAGGAAGGATTTTTGAGGGCCTTGTTGATACAGGAACAGATGCTACTATGATTTCTGATAGGGATTGGCCTTCAGCCTGGCCCCTTTACCCTTCTATGACTCACTTAAAAGGAATAGGACAGACTTCTAACCCTCTTCAAAGTTCTAAAATTATTTTGTGGGAAGACAAGGAAGGAAACAAAGGCACAGTGCAGCCTTATGCGGTCACCGGCCTCCCCGTCAACTTATGGGGCAGAGACATTCTTTCTCAGATGGGACTTATTATGTGTAGCCCCAATGAATTAATTACTCAACAGATGCTTAATCAGGGATACCGCCCAAGCCAAGGGCTAGGAAAGAATTCTTAGGGTCTTTCGTTGCCCATTCAGGTTGATGCTAAGGCTGATTGCACCGGCATTGGCTATAAAAATTTTCCTTAGTGGCCATTGACATGCCTGTACTCCATGCAGACAAGACTTCTTGGAAAAGGACAGAGCCTGTGTGGGTTGATCAGTGGTCTCTTACAGTTGAAAAGCTGGCCGCAGCTTCAGCATTAGTACAGGAACAGCTTGCTGCAGGCCACATTGAATCTACCACTTCCCCTTGGAACACACCCATTTTTTGTAATAAAAAAGAAATCAGGAAAATGGAGACTTCTTCAAGATCTTAGGGAAATGAATAAGGCCATGATTCCTATGGGTGCCCTTCAACCTGGCCTTCCTACTCCAGTTGCCATTCCAAATGGATATTACAAAATTGTTATTGACTTAAAGGATTGCTTTTTCACCATCCCTCTCCATCTGGAGTATCGCCAATACTTTGCATTTAGTTTACCAGTAATAAATTTTAAAGGTCCCATGCCTAGGTTTCAGTGGAATGTTTTGCCCCAGGGGATGGATAACATCCCTACATTATGCCAAAGATTTGTTGCTCAAATTATAGACCCATTTAGATTAAAGGATCCCTCTCTCTATATAATTCATTATATGGGTGATATTCTTCTTGCTGGACCAGATGCTGACTGCCTTCTCCATTTTTCTCAGCAACTCTTAAATGCTCTTACCAGTGCAGGTCTTCAAATTGCACCAGATAAGATTCAGTTAAAACCTCCATATTTATTTTTTAGGCTTTGAGCTCTTTGCCAATAAAATATTGTCCCAAAAAATTCGACTTAGGACTGATCATCTCAAAACCTTAAATGATTTTCAAAAACTCTTAGGTGACATCAGCTGGCTCCGCCCTTATCTTAAACTGACCACGGGTGAGCTTAAACCCTTGTGTGATATTCTTAGAGGAGATTCTGACCCCCTTTCTAAATGCTCCTTGAGCGCTCCTGCTCAAGAAGCCCTCTCCAGAGTACATAGCACATTAAGGACAACAATCACTCATTGTATGGCTTTTGTTTCTATATCCTAGAGGTCCTTTCATTTAGTGTCATACTGTATGGCCTTATGTATCTAGGTTTTGCTCTATTACAAATCTCTGCTATGAGAGCCCAAGGTTTCTACTGATTATGACAAATGAGGGAAACCATTGAGCCTATGTTCCTTTGAGTCTGGCTTACTTCACTTAATATGATTTTTTCTAAGTCTTTCCATTTCCTTACAAATGGGGCAATGTCATTCTTTCTGACAGCAGCATAGAATTCCATTGTGTACAAATACCACATCTTGTTGATCCACTCATCAACTGAGGGACATCTAGGTTGGTTCCATATCTTTGCTATGGTAAATAGTGCTGCAATGAACATTGTTGTGCTAGTGGATTTAGTATGTCCTTGTTTCTGGACAATTGGGTAAATGCCTAGTAGTGGAATTGCTGGGTCATAGGGGAGCTCTATGTTTAGTCTTTTGAGGAACTGCCATACTGCTTTCCATAGTGGTTGACTGAGTTTCGTGCATCCCCTTTTCAGGCACCTTGGATAATCATTATCCCGCTGATAAACTTCTTCAATTTTTGTGATATCAGCCCATTACTTTCCCTGTACAGACCTTCCCAAAGCCCCTTCCAGATGCCTCCCTTGTGTTCAGAGATGGCTCCTCCAGTGAGCAAGCTGTCTTTTCTATTAATGGCAAAGTTACTTCCTTAAAATCCCCATATTGTTCTGCCCAGTTGGTTGAGTTGTTTGCCGTCTTACGAAAGTTTTTGCTCAGTTACCTACCTCCTCTTTTAATCTGTACACTGATAGTGCCTATATTGCACATTCTATACCATTACTTGAAACAGTGCCTTTCATTAAACCAACTACAAATGTTGCCCCCCTGTTTTCCTTAATTCAACAGTATATTCAGACTAGAAGTTGCCCCTTCTTTATAGGCCACATCCGTGCCCACTCTGGCCTCCTTGGACCTTTGACAAAAGGTAATAAAATAATAGACCAAGCCACCCAACTGGCACTCTTGGCTGAGAGTGACCCACTTGCCCAAGCCAGGGAAGCCCATTCATTACATCACTTTAATGCCCAGATCCTTCATCTGCTTTTTAAAATCACCAGAGAACAAGCATGGCAAATTGTCAAACAGTGCCAAAATTGTGTTATCTTGTTGCCAATACCCCATTTGGGTGTTAATCCCCGAGGGTTGGTTCCTAATGAACTGTGGCAAATGGATGTTACCCATGTCCCTTTCTTTGGTACTCTTAAATATCTTCATGTTACTGTTGATACCTTTAGTGGATTTATTTTTGCTACACCACATTCTGGTGAGGCCTCCAAAAATGTTATCACCCATGTACTAAATTGTATGGTGGTCTTGGGAAAGCCTAAGACTATTAAGACTAATAATGGCAAAAATTTTCAATATTTCTGCCACCAGATGCAAATAAAACACATCACTGGTATTCCCTATAATCCTCAAGGTCAAGGAATTGTTGAGCGAGCTCATCAGACCCTTAAAAACACTCTTCAAAACCCTTTATCCCACAAAAGGAATTACAAAAAATATTCTTCATCACACCGTATTTGTTATTAATTTTTTAACACTGGCTATTAATGAAAGATCTGCAGCTGATTGCCTTTGGCACCCCCAAACCATTAATAATTATGCCACGGTTATGTGGACCTCCCAATGGAAGGGCCCTGACCCGGTGTTGATTCGGGGTCAAGGATCAGCCTGCGTGTTTGACAGCAAGGAAGGTGCAGCCCGTTGGCTCCCTGAAAGGTTAATCAAAACCATCGATAGTAATCACTCTTCCAGGGAACAAAGCCCCATGAGAAACCTTTTATCTCTTTACAGGACCCATGGCAATAACACAACTCCTGTGGACCTTTATCCTGCTAGGATCAGCCATTCTGACCCATGCTAGATTTAGACCGCTCCCCCCCCCCAAGTAAAGAACAAATCTATGCAGCGCTTTTTGGCCCTCCTTGTCTATGCAGAGGGAGATATCAAAATAAGCCTCCCTCATATACTGTAAGTATAGATTTTAATGATAAAGTGGCTTATCTATCTGCAGAATTTAGTAATACTGGAGGGTTTAAAAAAACAGGAGTGGACATGTGTTTCAAAGCCCAAGGTTGCTCCTGTACAGCCTGGACATAAAATTAATAACTGGGACCTGACAGGAGCTGATTGCAAAACCCAAAAGTAGTCACTACTTGTACTGATAGTATTTATAGTGATGAGTATTTATGTACCATTGAATAGTAAAACAATAAAGTAATAGTAAGATAATAAATATGAATGAACACTGAATATATAATTATATATAATATAATATATGTAATATATTATATATAACTAGGAGGTAGTGATTCATTGAGGCCAGTACAGGCAAAAAGTTAACAAGACCTCATCTGGGTGTAATGTGATTTATGTCTGTGTTAACAGCGATGTGAGACTATAGGTAAGAGGATTATGGTCTGAGGTAAGTACTGAATAAAATGAGAGACTCCATCAGAAAATAGATAAGGGAAAAAGGACTGGAGGCAGGTCTAGGTGGTGGAGAGCCTGTCTAAAAAGCATGAAGTTTTGACTTCAAATCCCTGCATTATTCAAACAAGTAAACACCCACACCAAAACCAGCCACCCAACTCACCAACCAACTAAGCAAAGAAACAAAACCAAGTGTTATGTGAAAAGTCAGATTTTCTTTTTTTTTTTTTTTTTTGCCAGTCTTGGGCTTAAACTCAGGGCCTGAGGACTGTCCTTGGGTTTTTCTCAAGGCTAGAGCTCTACCACTTGAGCCTCAGCACCACTTCTGGCTTTTTCTAAGTATGTGTTACCAAGGAAATCGAACCTGGGTCTTCGTGCATGCTAGGCAAGCACTCTACCACTAGGCCAAACTCCAGGCCCCGAAAAGTCAGATTTTTATAGTCCACTGGAGGCACTCCTCCAATTAAAAAAATGGATGTAAGAAACAATCCAACATGCTAAATCCGTTGTTACCCCTCTTCCACATTGTAATGGCAGACTAAATATAAAATTGTACCCCGCTGGGCTTCTATAGTATAGTATTAAAAGATACATTAAAATATTTTGGCTATTAAATACATTTTGTCAATTAAAAAATATAAACATAACTTCCTTTGTCAAAACACAAAAATAAGGTAAACAAAACCTAAGAATGCTACCAGGACAAGACTGGTTTATGATATAAAGACAAAGTATTATTTGGCAGAATAAAAAGAAGATAAAAGGGGAGAAGAAAGGTGAGAGCTAGTGGGGTCTAGGTTTGGGAGCAGAAACTGGCTCACTCTCTTTGCCACCACCTTGCGGGCTCCCCTGTGAATGCCCGTGGCCTATTGGCCAGGTGAGAATTATTCTTAGTTGCTTTTCATCTGTCTTTCATGATGGAGTAGAAGAGGATTTGCACCCTGCAGAATCAAACTGACTGCTAAATTGAGTCTGAGCTGAAAGGCTCTTTTCCCACAGAGCAGAAACAGAACCCTGATGTTAGTTAACATCTCTCTTGCCTAGGCCAGCCCAGAGTTTCCACAGCGTAACCATCCTCTATGTTCTGCTGGAGTTGTGGTGTTGAACACTTCATTCTTGCTCCCTTACTCATCTCTAACTATATCCTGGTCAGGTCGTAGTAGTTTGCTAATTTTAGAGATGAGGCAATTAGCTCCAAGCAAGCGATGACTTGTTGAAGGCAGTGTTTCCTGGGAGAAGTTGATGTGGATTCCAATATAAGGCTAAAGTGGTTGCTCTTTGCGAAAGTAGGAAAATAGAGCCTTATCACTTAGTAGGGAAGAGAAGATTTCTGTACCTGAGTCAGGAAGGCTGGATCCACATCATGGAGTCACGGAAAATGACGTGATGTGGTTCAGATAGGTTAAAGGGCTCTTCCACTACAGGGGCCTTGAGGCTCTGTTATGTGCTAAGCTTTGGCTCCCTATGATTACATATGGTGTCTGCTCTATCCCGTGATGCTCCTTTTGATTCATGGTAAAAGAGTCTCATGCCTGTCTCTTTATCAAGGGAAAGATCATCCCTCGTGAAGGCAATCCTAAGAGTTCTGGAGGAAGTTCTTTGGAAGGAAGGCAATGTGACATGCACACATTCAGACTGGGTGGCCCTTAGTCACAGCCTCTAGGGACTATGAGCTCCTTAGGGGCAAAGGCTGAGTCCCTTCCCTTTCTCCTCATCCCCTCTCTCTTTCAATTTTCCTGCCCCTCCACATCTTTTCCTTCCTCCCTCCCTCCCTCCCTCTGTCCCTTCTTTCTTTTTTCCTGATCCTCCTGCCTCAGCCTACCAAGTACTGGTATAATAGGTATATACCACGAGTCCAGCTCAGAGGGACAGTCAGTATTTATTTTTTTACATTTTTTCTTAGAATTGATTAGTTATACAAGGAAATTCCCACCCCCCCTCACCTGATGAGTCTCACCCTCTCTGTCATGCTCTCTCTTCCTCCTTCCCCCCTTCCTGCACCAATCTCAACAAGCTTCAGTTCCATTGCTACGTATGTACATAACTCTGACCACATGCACCTTCCTTCACCCTCTCCTTTCCCTCCTCCTCTCATAGTACCTTTTCCCAGAAACACACGGTGCACCTTCCTAATATCCATTTTTTGTTAAAAGGCATGCTATTTGTTGAAGGGGCATTACTATGATATTTCGTACATGTAATAGTATATACAATATTTTAATCAGATCTACTCCCTCAGAGATGTTTGTTGTTATTACTGCAGATGATTTTCCAGTTTAGTGCATGAGGGGGAGGAATGTGGAGGTCCCTGGTCTTGGAAGAAGGTCTTGTATTGGTGAAACACCTGGACCTCCTGAGATTTACACTCTCGGCTGAAGTGGCTTAGAACCAGAGGCCTTTGGAAATGCAGCTAGCTGGCATGGCACCTTCTTTGGGCTCCATTCTATTCTCTGAAGCATGGGCCGGATGTCTTCAAGACTGGGCCTCCCAGTCTTATTATGTATTATCTTCTTTCCTTTGTTGTTTGAGTACTTACCCCCTCCATGGAGACCAGGTCCCATGAGCCACCCCTGGGGGGTTAGAGGCTCAGCCTGGAGGGTGAGTCGCTTTCTTTAGCCAAGGATCACCCCTGTTCTACCCTTTTTGATTCAGCCATGGGAGATCTCTGTCTTCTCCCTTTGGCCCAGAGAAACTGCGATTCTTGATTTTGGGGGTCTCTACTTCCACAGTGGAATCCAATCACCTGCCTTTGCCCTGGCCCCCGTGTTCTGAATATGTTTGGTCTGTGTTGTACGAGAGATGAAAGAGACTGAAGCAAGACGCTAGGAGATGTAGCAGGGGGTAGGTGAGTGGTTTCTCATGGAGATCTTTGCATGCTTGGATTTGGGCAATTTAACAACTTGACACTAACAAGTACATATCTAAAAAAAATACAGAGGACGGTGTGAGGAAAGAGTGTTATCAATGAACCAGAGCTAATTTAATAATCCCTAATCCTTTTTTCAGAGTTTACTCCAAATTTGATATCTAATATTTTTTTTTCTTTTTGTAAAGCTCTTTTGGGAGCTCTTATAGCTCTTTCAGGCAAGGAGACTGAGGCACAAAGAGCTCACTTGATTTACTTAATCTCACTTACAGTAAGGTTGTTAAGGGATGTTTTGGGGACTTTCAGCTTCCTTTCATTGGAAGCTGCTTCTGTCAAGCCACCTCAAAGACACCTTCAGTCTACACAAAATCAATTCATTTGCTATTCCAGTGCAACTTCATGGCATTCCCAGAGCCCCACTGGATCCCTACCCACTGAGTGTGGAACATTCGGCCCCAATGGCAGCATAAACAATGGAAGCAGGAGAGAAAGGCCTTCCCAGAGGGTACCTTTAACATCATGGGAAAACCTGCCCATTCACCAGCTCATCAAGTTAGATGATATCCTGGCGGGTCTGACTAGGCAGAATGAGTATCATTACTTTTATCTAGAGATGAAGAGCTGCACGTTTAGCAGGTTGGCTTCCTGCCTTGGCTCTTTTCTGCTCCAGTGGTCTTTCTGGGTTACCAAGGGCCTAGGATCTGTTTCCCATATGACTGCAGAGGCGTCCCATCTCTTTCCTTATTTCTCATTTTTTTCCCCCATGGGAAGGTTGTGCATGAAGAGCATGGAAGGAAGGATATCCTGAATCATTTTTTCTTAGAACGGAGAGGATCCTGGGATCAGGTAAGAAACACTCAATTAATTAATCAGATCTGGTTTAGAAAATGGAACCCCTCCTGGGGAGAGGTGGTATGGGGCAAGATGGCAGGCTGTGGGATCAGACTGAATTGTATTTTCATGACAACCCTGCCACATGGCTTGTTTCCTCTTTCTGGCTTCTGAGCAATGACAGGCATTTAGGATTTGGGAGATCAGAGTTCACAAGCAGCAAATAGTAGTGCAGCTTTCCAGGAAATGTAAAATGAAGTCCAGTAGCTCAGTGAACAAAACTGTATGTGAAAATGGATTCCAGGTCTGGGGCACAAGGCTGCTCGTCCTGTGTGAGCTATCATCCTGGAGGGGACTGTCCATTTTGGAGTTGAGGGGCAGAATGGTTGCAAGGGCAATACTCAAATAGAATGGCTTTTCTATAGGCATCAGTGAGTGTTCTTTCCTGCTTCTGTCTTTGAAGACAGGTACCTGAAAGTGGTAAGGAGCAAAGCACAATGATAGAAGTGTGCATCCATTCTTCTGATCACTTTTCTGCGTGTAGACTAATATGCCAGTGACTCTTTTTGGCAGTGTCAACACACTGATAAGCAAGAAGAACCCAGCATTACCTTCACTTCATTTCATGAGTGTGTGTGAGCCTCCATGCGCATGTGTGTGCGAGTCTCTATGTGCATGTGTGTGCATGTACTTAAGAGGTTTTAGTGAGACAAATGAATATCTCACAGATAAAAATTGAGGCTAGGGTAAAAAAATTAAAAAAAAGAGAGACAAGCTGAGAAGGGGCTTGGAGAGTCTAGGAGTTTGCACTTCCAGCAGCGGTCTCATTGGGTCTCTTGGATTAGGTGGCCTTGTACAGAGAATTGCAGGAAGTGTAAGAGGAAGCCACACAGAGAGGGAAGAGGGAACAATCAGCACAGGCCCTGCGATTCCACTTAGTGCTCGTTCCTTCCATGTTTAGATCAGCCCTGCTGTGGATACATCCTTCTCCTGATTCAAAGATGAAGTCACTGAGGTTCAGTATGATTAAATAACTTCTTCCAAATTATAGCAGTTCCTGATGGAGCCGGAGGTCAAACACTTCTTGTATGATTTTAGACAGAGCACTGTTAACATTTACATGCTCCAAGTGAGAGATTGTGACTCTCTTTGCCACTGGAGTAGGGAAATAGGCAGGCAGTGAGCTTGGGCAGGCAATACATGAGCAGGGCTCTGGGATCTTGTAAGTCCTTCGGTCTTTCTCAGAGCATCTGTCTACCCACCATGGTTAGCTTACCTTGGTTATTGTCTGAAATCTCTGCCTGGATGTAAGTAAGCTCATTTTCCAACTCCTTTCACCTTTGAGGACAAGCATGTCTGGAACAGGGAAAAATCCAGGCTCCCTCTCCTCCCCACTGCCCTTATCAGGTTTGTCACACAGTCACACAAATAGCTGCAGGAACCAATTTTAATTTTCTTGTATGAGCCCCAAACCATTTTCCCCATATTTGTCAGGAAAAAAATCTTAGCCAAGAAACCACTCTTTTGAGGACACAAATTGGGCCAAATTCCTGGGCAGAGTCTCCGCTTATTCAGCGATTGTCCTTTATGACCTCTTCTTTTCCCCTTGGTCACTTATCCCCTGCGTGGCACTTGGTTAATAAAGTTTTCTCAACCTCAAAGAAGAAGCTGATGCAGTTAATAGGCCTGAAAGCCTCACTGGGCTCCTGCCGGTAGCTTGCAGGAGATTCTTCCAGTATGGCTCTGAGCTGCAGAGAAATTAACCTCACAGTGAGGGCTGGGAGCCAGGGTCTTGAGCCATTTCATTAGGTGAAATGAAAAGGCAGAGGGGAGGTGGCATGGTGTGGTGGGAAGAACTTTGATGCCAGATACCTCAGGGTTTGTTGCCCATCTCTGCCACCGAGGTATTATTTTTACTTTTGAAATCTGTGCAAGTTGCTTGCTGTCTCGGCACATCTGATCTTTCAGTGTTAGGAAAACAAAGACAAACAGCACCTGTATCAGGGAATAGACCACTAGGTCATAATATCATTCGAAGGATTAAGGAAATGAAGAGAACAGCAGAATCTGGTCCCTGGGAGAGATTTCAATGTGTCTTCCCTGCTGGTTTTGGAGACAGGGGTTTGAACGGTCCAGTCATTCCTGAAACTCTTGATTTAGAGAGGATTCCTCATTAAATTCTCTCTGGAGACTTGCAGGAGTCCATCGTAAAGCCATACTGTGGTTGGTAGTCAGTGGGCATTGGCTTCTAGTTGGGTTTCCTCACTGCATTTCAGTCAGGAGGTGGGGAGAAGTGGAACACTCCGGTGACTTTCAGATGAAGAGCTGTGAAAGGGCAGGGTCAGAACTCAGCTGCTGAAGGCTCCACACACGGCGCCTGACGTGCAGGGTGTTCTTGGATGAGGAAGCGGTAGGCCAGAAATGTGCATAAACCACATCAGTAAATCATTTGGTTGTAATGCTGCGGGTTATGAAATTTGCCAAGAGTTAGATAAGTGTGGGATTCTCGTTTTCTCCCACTTTTCTCACTCTTCCTTTCCTTTTCTTCCCTCCCTCCCTCCCCCCTTCCCTCCCTCCCCCCTTCCCTCCCTTCCTCCCTCCCCTCTCCTTCCCTCCCCTCTCCTCCCCTCCCTTCCCTCCCTTCCTTCCTTCCTTCCTTCCTTCCTTCCTTCCTTCCTTCCTTCCTTCCTTCCTTCCTTCTTTCCTTCCTTCCTTCCTCTGTGTCTGTCTGTCTGTCTGTCTGTCTGTCTGTCTCTCTCTCTGCCACTCTTTCTCCCCTCCCTCTGTGTGGTATTCAGGTGTGAACACAGGTACTTGCATTTATTTATTTATTTGTTTATTTATTTATTTAGCTAGCTGTTTGTGAGACTTGAACTCTGGACCTGGGCATTGTTCCTGAGCTCTTCAACTCAATGCCTACCCCTTGAGCCACAATGTCATTTCCAGTATTCTGGTGATTAATTGGAGATAAGAGTCTCACAGACTTTTTAGTGTAGTGCCTGGGCTGGCTTTGAACTGTGATCCTCAGATCTCAGCCTCCTGAGTAGCTAGGATTACAGGCGTGAGCTGCTGTGCCTGGCATTTGTATGCTTTGGGCCATACCTCCAACACTTTTTACATTTAGGTTTTTTTTTTCTTCCTGGTAAGATCTTGAGTTTTTTATTTTTATTTTTTTTTGTCCAAGCCTGCCTGGAATTCAGTCTTCCTACCTATATTTTCTACTTAGCCAGGATTGCAGATGCAGCCCATTATGTGCCTAGCTTGTTTGTTGAGATGAGATGTTGCTAAATTTTTATGTGAGCTGGCCTTAAATAGCAATCCTTCTGATTTCTGCCTTACTAGTAACTGTGACTATAGGTATGTATTGCAATGTCTGGCTCCACTGAAAAACAAAACAAAACAAAACAAAAACAATAAAATGGAGACAGGGTCTTGATAAACTCCCTATGCTGACCTTGAAGCCTTGTACTCAAGCTCCTCTGTCCTCAGCCTATTGAGTAGTTAGGATTTCAGACATGAACCACCAGGCCTCGCAAGAGTCTTTCTTTTTCTAATGAATGAAATGAACTGATGGATAGTTAGTCACTGTCCAGGTCCAGGCTGGGAATGATGAGCTGAATGTATGCCACAGTCCTAGGGGACCGTGTGGTGTAGCTGTTGGGTAAGTATATTCTGGGATGTTTGCTCAGTGAGTTAGGGATTATTACATGGCTTAAATCCAGGTAGTAGCCTGTTTTTGTAAGGCCCATAGATTAAGAATAGATTTTACATCTTTAAGATATAGAAACCAACCAATCAGCCAACACAAACACACACACACACACACACACACACACACACACACACACACACGCCTCATGAAGGAACAAATGTAGCGAGATAATCTATCTGTGGCTCACAAAGCTTAAACTATTTATAATCTGGCCATCGATGAACAAGTTTGATGATCCTTGCTCTCAGAAGACATGAGCTGTTTCCTTCAGGCAATTGAGGCTCTTTCCATCCTTTGGCTTCAAGACAGAAAAGAGATAGTGGAAAAGACACATTTGCCTCTTAATAATACCAATTATAGATTAAATGCATCATTGACTGGATTTGGGTGGGTGAGGGGAAATGTAGTCCCTGACAGCCATCTCCTGGCAATGACTCCACTTTGAAGAAGGGGAATCATGGATCTTTCCTCCCTCCCTCCCTCTCTCCCTTCCTCCCTCCCTCCCTCTCCTCTCCCTCTTTTCACCTCTCTCCTCTGTTTCCTTCCTTTCTCTGCCTCAGATTTTGAGGAACAAAGCAGGTTCTTTCAGTGTAATTAATCTGGATCTGGTACAACCCCTCAGGCTCTCCCATCCTCTCTGTGAGCTGTTTATCAGAGAACTGATTATAAAGCCATGCTGCTCTGCACTAGGCATCCTGATGGGTGTTGGAGGGCATCTACTCTGTACCAGGATCTTCTCCATCATCCATCATGGTTCCTGGTACAGAGCGTGTTGGTCTAACCTGAGCAATGGGAGGTGGGGGGCATTGAGGAAAAGCTTCCAAATGGAGATAGAAGGAAGGAAGTTGTAAGGGCACAGCTGTAAGGGCAGGGCAAGATTCAGAAATAAAAGTAGCTGTTCATAGACAGGGTAGCCTGTAGATCCAGGGCCTGATCTACATGCTTCTGAATCTTACATTCTTCATGAGCATATGACAAAAGAAAGTACATTTCTGAGCACATCACTACAATACCTGTAACATGGCAGAAGCCAGGCTTCTACAGCACCTGTGTGCAATAAGGATCTCTACTAGGAAAGATATACAGTGAGAGCTGTTCCAAGGCTGCTACATTTTGAGCCAGAGTGCACAGTGGGGTGTGTGTGTGTGTGTGTGTGTGTGTGTGTGTGTGTGTGTGTGTGTGTGTAAATATGCAAGAATCATACTCTGGAGCCAACAGAAGCAGGGAGCACGCAGAGCTGCAACACAGTTCTTCATCTGGGAAGCTTGTGTTTGCAGGCTGCGCTGTGGGGATGCTGGCCTATGAACTGAGGCCTTAGAGAAGATACACACAGGAATCTGAAGACTTTGACCTTGCTCCTTTTTGGGTTTGGATCACCACATGATTTCATTGTCAGGAAATCATGGAATGCTGAAGCCAGAGCTGCTTGCTTAATTGTTTTTATGGGAAAGGGCAAGTACTTTAAACTTTGGTAAACCTGGATTCCCATGCTAGTTCAGGCATTTGTGACCACAGGGAAAACACATTCCCCTCCCCCCCCACCTCCTTCAATGGATCAGGAAAAGTGAATAATTTACCCAGGGGTAAAGAATTCACATGGAAAATGGTTTTAATCATCAGTAATACCTTAACAAACTGCTGCAAAGTTTACAGTGGTTTGGGTGAGAGACAGGAAAAGAGAAGCAATATATTAAAATATATTCTGATAAAAATATGTGCACTTTTGAAATGTCATGGGGGGAAATTCATCGATACAATGAATCCACATTTAAAAAATATATGACAGGAAAGCAAAACAGGATCTCTTGAAGAAGGTGGGTATCAGGAAAAAGAAAAAAGAAGATGATGTAGCCATAGTAGTTCATTTGCAAATATGAAAACAACCGTGAAACTTGTCAAAATTGTTTTAGGACAAGCATGGGGGATAAAGGAGAGTGACAGAGGGAGGGAGGTTGCTCAGGATACATTGTATGCATGAATGGGGATGTCATAATCTCCCCTCCCCCAAACCAATCCCCCTGTACAACTGATGTAGGCTAATTAAGAAAATAGGGCTTCAAATAGCAACTAGCAGTTATTTAGCTCACAGTTGTTCAGCAGGGTGGTGGCTCAGTGGGGAAGGCCTGTGTCACTTCCACTATTTTGACTAGGAGGATCTACTCAGGTTTTCTGAACTGGTATATGAATGGTTGGCTGTTAGTGGGTACTTGGCTCAGAGCTGAGCACTGGAGACAAACTCAAACCTTTCCACAGACAGTGTAGATTTCTCCATAGAATGGTGATGGATTTCAAAAAGCAGGAAATGGAAACCTCAGGCCTTGTCCTGAAGAAGGAAACTGGTGCAATCTCATTTCTTAGTCTGTTATCAGTCACAGGGCCTGGATTTGAGGGCAATAGGTACTGTCTCCACTTTTCAATGGGAGAGTGCTGATAAGTCTTGAACTGTATAGAAAAATGGGCAGAGTAATGTGAACCCTACGTCTGCTTATTTAATCTCGAAATAGGACAGGTTTCATCAATGTGTATCTCCTATTGTCTGATTAATAAAATGAGGATTATTATCTAGTTCCTATTCAAGCTTGATCTTGTTGATCGTGCTTTAATATCTCTATTTATTCTCTAGGCCCACTGATATCCTTGATTATGGCTACCAGGTTGTACTTCTCAATGATTCCCCAACTGGGATTTCCTGTCTTTTTTTTCCTGGTTGTTTCTAAACCTGCCTCTGCTGAAGGGGGTGTGGGGAGGACTCATGTTGCTATTTCCCTTGCACAGAACTCATTAAGGCTTGTAGGTGCTTTTAAGCTGAATTTCAACATTTTACAAGAACTTGGCCAATATCCTTCATTATGTAGCCTTAGCCAACTCCTCAAGCTCAAGCTCATACACTATTCCTGAAATCAATGCGTATGATTTCTCCCTGACATTCATCGATCCAAACATGCTACTAAGAGCTCTACAGAGATTACTTAGATTTAAATTTTACTCTTCTTCTGGGTGCTGGTGTCGCATGCCTGTAATCATAGCTCTCCAGGAGGCTAAGCGTCATGATTCAAAGCCAGCCTGGGCAGAAAACTCTTAGAGCCTCTTTAATTAACCACCAACAAGCCAAAAGTGGAGCTGTGGCTTAAATGATAGAGCACATGCCTTGAATAAAGCTAAGGGACAGTTCCCAGATCCTTAGTTCAAGTCACAGTACTGGCCTTTAAAAAAAAAATCACACTTTTTCTTTTATTTGAAGCTAGGTATACTTGCACATGAAGCCAAGCTCTTAACGTCTGTGGCAAACTGTATTTACTTGCAGTTTCCCAAACCCACTATATAATATATATATATATATATTTTTTTTACAGTGTTTGAGATTTTTACTTTCAATCTCTTCTCTACTTCACCTTTTATTTCATTAATGTATACTTCTTTTTCAGGTTCAATTTTAGAAAGTCCTTCCAGGAATAATTTCAACTTTTTACATGAACTTTCCTGCTACTTCCTATCATAATTACCGGCCCCCCCCTTTCTTTTTTGCCAGTCCTGGGTCTTGAATGCAGGGCCTGAGCACTGTTTTTGGGTCTTCTCAAGGCTGGAACTCTACCACTTGAGCCACAGAAGCACTTCCAGCTTTTTTCTATGTATGCAGTACCGAGGAATCGAACCTGGATCTTTGTGCATGTTAGACAAGCACTCTACCACTAGGCCAAACTCCTGGCTCTCCCATCTTATTTCTATCTGGCGTCTTCTCATTTTGTATCAAACTGCTCTGGTGTCCGTCACTGACTGAAAAAGTTGTTTGTGCGGATGGGCTGTTTCTTGATTTTACTGTCCTCCTTTGCCTTGGAAAATGTTTTAATCCCTTATCCCTCCAGGTTCTTGTTGAACTTCCTGGTATCTGTAAAGCTATGATTCTGCCAAGTCCTCATTCCCATATATGCAGCCATATACTCAAAACTGGACTGAGGTCACAGAGTTTGTCATGGTGGGTTTTGCTGAGGTACACGAAGAACGCTTCCTTCTCTTCACGCTCTTTCTCATCATGTATCTGTTCACCTTGGCGGAAAACTCAGTCATCATCTTAGTGGTAGGCTTGAACCACCAACTCCAGAGACCCATGTATTTCTTCCTGACACATCTGTCCTGCCTCGAAATCTGTTACACGACTGTCACGGTACCCAAGATGCTGACTGGTTTTGTGGATAGACATAGGGGCAAAAACATATCCTATGCCGGCTGCCTGTCTCAGCTCTTCATCTTCACCTTCTTAGGAGCCACGGAGTGTTTCCTACTGGCTGCCATGGCCTATGACCGCTATGTGGCCATTTGCATGCCACTCCGCTATGTGTCCTTGGTGTCCTGGGGTACCTGCGTCCGTCTGGCAGCTGCTTGCTGGCTGGTCGGCTTCCTCACACCCATTTTGCCTATCTATCTCATGACTCAGTTGACATTCTGTGGTCCCAACGTTGTGGACCACTTCTTCTGCGATGACTCCCCCCTGCTGGCCTTGTCCTGCTCTGATGTCACGCTGAAGGAGACGGCAGATTTCACGGTGTCTCTGGCTGTGCTCCTGGTCTCCTCTGCTGTCATCGCCGTGTCCTATGGTAACATCGTCTGGACGCTGCTGCACATCCGCTCAGCTGCTGAACGCCAGAAGGCCTTTTCCACTTGTGCTGCTCATCTCACCGTGGTGGGCATCTTCTACGGCACGCTCTTCTTTATGTATGTCCGGACCAAGGTGGCCTCCTCCACGAACTTCAACAAGGTGGTATCTATCTTCTACTCCCTTGTCATCCCGATGCTCAATCCCCTCATCTACAGCCTTCGGAACAAGGAAGTGAAGGTCGCTCTGGGCCGAGCCTGCACCCTCAAGTCTTGGAGAAGAAAGTGAAGAAGAGGCAGGTGACTCAGCTTCCTTGGTTTGGTAATGGTCTTTAAGATCACTTTAAAGCTTAAAGTTTCTTTAAAAAGTTTTTCTTCTCCCCCTCCCTATTTTCTTTCTATAGACACTTTCTAAATCAGACTAATTGCATGAGGCTATTTACACATGCATGTCTGTCCTAGTTTTTATTTGATTTTTTTTCTCCCTTTGCTTGTCTTTATCCTTCCATTACATTGTTTCTTCCTTTAGTATCTATTTTTTTGGGGTGGTCTTATCCTATTACTGGATCTCCATGTCTTTCCCAAGAATTGGAAAATTCTAGGGTATTATTCTTATTGAATGTGTTTTCTATGCTTGTGCCTTTTTTTCTGTCTTCTATGCCCTTGGTTCATACGTTTTTGTCTGTGTATTTATTTATTTATTATTTTTTGCCGGTCCTGGGGCTTGAACTCAGGGCCTGAGAACTGATTTTGGGCTTTCTTAAAGCTAGAGCTCTAGCATTTGAGCCACAGCACCACTTTCGGTTTTTCTATATATGTGGTACCAAGGAATTGAACCCCAGTCTTCATGCATGCCAGGAAAGCACTCTACCACTAGGCCAAACTCCCGTCCCCATAGGGTTTGTCTTTTAGATGTTATTCTAGAGGTGTTGTAGGTAGTTCATGTTTTAAACTGCTCTACATTTCCTACTTTTCAAGTCCCAATGTTGTACTTTCTACATTGTGTAGTTTATCGATGAGGTTTTTAATTTGGTTTTTAAAAAGTTATGTACTGAATTTTTCATTTCCAAATTACCAATTTGATGTTTTCTCAGAATTTATATCTTCTTAAAAATTGAATTCCAGGGCCGGGAGTTTAGCCTTCCATGTTTAAAGCAGGATTAAGTGGTGGCAGAAATGAGTCACCCATTTCCCCCTCTGGATTGGCTCTGTAGCCAAAGCACACTCAAAGTGCATAAAGTAGTAGGCCCGATTCCACAATACTGCTCAGAGAGGAAAGGTAAGGACAAGTGATACATGCCCTCCCCCCCCATGCCCACATTTTTTTTAAGTCATGGGCCTTGAACTGAGGGCCTGGGCTCTGTCCCTGAGTTTCTTTTGCTCTAGGCTAGCACTCTTATCACTGAAGGTACAGTACCACTTCTGGCTTTCTCTGTTTATGTGGTACTGAGGAATTGAATCCAGAGCTTCATGCATGCTAGGCAAGCAGTCTACCACTAAGCCACATTCTTAGCCCTACACAAACCTTTTTTAGAAATATTATAACTAGTTAAAAACATTCACTCAGTAACAGGAATAAAGGAGAAAAGATAATGCCACACGAGCTAAGAAGATAAATATAAAGAAAGCAAAGTGAAAAAGAAAGAGAATTCAGCAATGCATCCACGGACAAAAACAAAATGAAAAGCCCAAACCACAGAAACCCTAAATCCAATGGCAATAGTTACAGCAGCAGCAGTAACAACTAAAAACAAACAAAGCAGTTCAAAGAAATTAGATTTTAAATTGAGAAGTAATACAGGGGAATCTTAAAAGCAAAAGATAAGTGTAAAAAAGTAGAACAGAAAAAAAAGTATAGAAAAATGCAAGCAATCAGAGAAAAGAAAAAAAAACAGAAAAAATAAAATTAAAATTTTTTAAAAAAAGAGGAAAGGAATCCAGTCCTCTAAGGCTCATCAATTGTCCGAACTATTTGCACTAGCAAATCTTGATCTTTACTGACTAGCATTATTTTTCCTGACTATTTCAACTTAGGCCATCCAGCGAGGGATGAGTCTGGAGCCCATCTTTGGAGAATGGCTCTGCGACAGGGAAATCTCATGGCTTGACCAGCTTTACAGGCTAACAAATATTTAGCCCTTGCAGTGGGTTCTGAGAGACAGAACAATCTGGATTCTCAAAGCTGCAAACTCAGAGAGGAAGTCCTATCGAAATGGCTTCCTGTCACTGTGCATGTAACTGAATATCAGGAAGAACTAAGAACTTTCCCAGTGCCTGTGTGCTACGTTAGATTATAAATATTATGGGTATTGAGTCCATAAATTGTATAGGTATTAAGTTAATTGTGGATTTTTTTTGGATCTTCCCTTTTTCTTTTCTGCTGGTTTTTCTCTCTGCCCCTTCTACCGGTCCACTCACTGAAACAATTTCCCTGTCTCCTTACTCCTCTCTAAACCTTTTGTTATTTATTTATTTATTCAAGTATTTATGAATTATTATTATTTTGAAATAAAGTTCTGGGAGAGTTTATTACTATTATTAAAAACAATCTTCTGTCTGCATGCTTTCTGAGGGTTTATGCTCGTGTTTTTTTTTTTGTTTGCTACACTGCCCTCTACAGGTGAGAGTTCTCTGCGCTTCCCCACATGGGACGCATGCCCTCTGAAGCTGTTTTTCTCAACCTCTGTCCTATTTTTCAAAAATTTCCATGAAAATATGGTACTTTCTGTTTGCTACTGAAATTTCAGTGCCTTTCTACCATCATCTTCCATCTTTTTGGCCCATATCCCAAAGAGGCTAGCAGGTAGTGTGTGGCAATATTCTGACATCTTCCATTTACGCCCCTTGCCCCCTCCCATTTACTTTCTTGAAGTCAAATTTTGCTGTGTGACTCAGGCTAGTCTGGAACCTGCAATCCTTCTGCCTCTGTCTTACAAATGCTGGGATTGCAGATGAATTCTACCATGCTTGGCTTACCTTGGATATTTAAAAGGAGGGTGATAACCACCAGTCAGGCCCTGCATGGGAAGTTAGAAGTTATGGATACGTAATAGTTAATAGATAATACTCAGATTCTATAACAAGAGAAACTTCACCATGCTATAGTTTAAGAAGTGCAGGATGTCTTCTTTTTAATAGCAGGAGTGCAAGGTGAATGTTCCAGATAGATGGTAACTAACTGCTGAGCTGGAGTTCAAGGATCTAACTTTTTTTCCATTTTTCCTGGGCTAGTAGCCACTAGGGTATTGACTAAATAAAGCTTTCAGTCCAAATTCTACTCAGGATTTGCTTTTTAATAGCTTGTGAACTGAGAATGAATTTCATCCTTTCTAATGATTACATAAAACTTAAATGAAGAACAAATTTCACAACACAAAAACATTGTAAAGAGCCAGGAGCTGGTGGCTCATGCTTGTAAACTTAGCCACTCAGGTAGCTGTGATCTGTGTATCACAGTTCATTCAGCCCGAGCAGGAAAGTCCATGAAACTCTTATCTCCATCAGAAAACGGGGTGGGGGGGTAGCACTGTGGTTTAAAGTGGCAGAGCATTAGCCTTGAGTGAAAAAGCTCAGGGGCAGTGCCCAGACCCTGAGTTCAAGCTCCATGACCAACACCAACAACAAAAATTATAAAATATAAATTTCACCATCCATAAATCAAGTATTCTTATCACGTAGTCATCTTGCCATGATGACAAACAGAGAGGCTTTTTTTTTTCCTCCAGTGGTGTAATAGAATTGTTATGGCAGAGACTATTTTCAGTGGTTGGCACAGAGTCTCAATGCTGTGTATACAGTCAACACTGAACAAGAAGATAGAGGTGACACGTTCTGAATCGTAAGATTTCTTGACCGGATGTAGTAATGGTCAGTTATACTCATCTGTTTGGTGAAAAGTGAGCCATATAGCATGAATATTGGCAGGATGGTCATAGTTGATTATTATAATAATCAACTTGATTATTGTAAGAAAGAGGAAGACAAAGTGTGGGAGAGAATCAGCTGTTTTCACCACAGACTAAAAACCCAGAAACAGCCAAATTTCCATATGATCTATATCTTTAGTCTTTTAAAAATCTACGTTTTCTTGTTTGAGATATAGGCTGATCCTGATTTTTCATCAGATGGTGTTAGGAAATTGATCTGAGCAGCTCCCCATGGCACCATCAACTCTCTCAAAGTAAGGCTTAAAATGACAATTATAGCTTAGCTAGCTCCCTATGTGTAGCGACGTGTCTTCCCAAAGACATTTTTAATCATTATCTGAATGTGGTTTCCAGAAAATACAGTGTACAAAAAAAAGAAAAAGAAAATACCAAACTGGGACTGGGAAGAAAGGGAGGACAGCTGACCAAAAATGTGCAGATTACATTATAGTTTGTTTTAGCACCCCCTGTTTTGCCTGGTTGTTAGTGAACTGTCATATTTTCCACACTTAGCAGCTTGCATTTTGAAAGCCATTTCATTTACTGAATGGAGCAACCCACTTTCCATTCACTGAATGACTGTAGCAGGCAAAATGGTGAAAAAATTAGAATCTTTCCAGATGAAATATAAGACTTTGTATAGATGGCACAGAATGTGTATATACTTCTGGGCACCCCATTGAGTAGAAATGAATGCAAAGTGATGAGACTTTCAGGTTTCTTACTGATGGAAAGAAAGACACATTGACTTCCTGCTCATGGCAACGGAGGGAATTTACATCTGAATCCGAGGACTGCTTTGTGAATTTTGAAAACTATTCTAAGAACTAATTTGGTAGGCAGGATCAACAAAGCTTACCACTTTGAGTGTCTTAAAGAATAAGACTATAGGGGCTGGGAGTTTGGCCTAGTGGTCAAGTGCTTGCCTAGCATGTACGAAGACCAGGGTTCGATTCCTCGGTACCACATACATAGAATAAAGCCAGAAGTGGTAGAGCTCTAACCTTGAGAAAAAGAACCCAAGAACAGTGCTCAGGCCCTGTCCAAGCCCAGGACTGGCAAGAAAATAAAAGAATAAGACCATATTTTTTTTTGAGGTAAATTAAACAAAATGGCAAAAAGTATAATGTATGCTCTTAGGAGTAATTTTATCTTGCTTTAACAAAACTTGGTACAAGAAAATAACTGGGGAAAAAAAACCCACTTTTGAGTGCAATTATTTGCAGTACAAGATAAAAACCTCACTTCCTTTAAAGAACCATGAAGCTCTGTCTCCTCAACAAAGTCCCAGGACCACTGTCATTCAATTAACTGATACCCAATGTTTTGTAGGCTTTATTAGAATTCTCACACTATTGTCTGAACTGGTGATCATTTCTCATTTGCATCAATGGTTGGCTGCTGGTCAGAACAGGCTCAGATCACATACTAGTAGAAAATGTCACAATAGATGGTTTAGTCTGCTCTGATTAGGTTCTGTTGGAAATGTATCATAAGATCCTTGTGATGGGAATGACTATACTTTACCTTCTCCAAAGGCCATGCCCTGAATTTAGCTTGAAACAACAGTGTCCAAACAGTTTCAGTTGTCCAAACAGTTTCAGTTATCCAAATAGTTTCATCAAGAGATGGACATTTTGTGACTCCATGTGTAACTTTATGAATTATCTGACAAATATTTTGTTTGATGTTTACTATGTGGCAAGTACTATTACACATGCTTTCTACATATTAATTCCTTTGCTTCTCATTGGTAGTCACATTGGTAGGTGACATTAATATCTTCTCCAGAGAAGGGACCTCAGGTACAGAGAAGAAACTTACTCATCTCATATACTCAGAATCAGGGCCTGGACCCAGTTAATCCATTTTTAAATCTGTGTACAGTGGTGCTTTTCCCCACTTGGGTGAGATTTCTTTCAGTGTCTGCATTTTAAGGGTTTATTATGAGCTGAGACCATTTAAACCCCTATAGCCACAAAAACCTGAAGAGGAAATCTTAGCTTCATTTGAGGAAATATTTAATATGTGAAGCCTGGAATGTGGCTTGAAGGATTTGAACTAGGTGTGCTTGACTCCAGTCAGTCACTATGCCTTGCTGCTTCTTTTGAAAGATCTCTTCCAATGCTAACTTTGCATATTGAGACACTCTATACATATTCTGTTCCCTCTGTATACCAGGCACTTAATGAATGGGTGCTTCAGAGGATGGGGGGGGGGTGTCACAAAATGAATTGAACCCAAAGCTTGTGTCAGGGAAACTACTATTTACATTCATGCCTCATCTCCTCCATTGGAATGAAATATAGAACCCAAAGCATCTCAGTGTCCTGGAGGGGTCTGGGCAAGAGTGATGGGACTCAGAGAAAGGAGTGTCATTCTGCTTGAGATTTAGGGGAAAGCATCCTTGACAAAGCAGCATGCTCTATGAAGTCTACTTTGCTCTTTCGACCTTGAGCTGCTGCCTGCCAAGCATCTGTTCTTGTGTGTTCTCTTCAGGGTGGAGGATGATGGCCTAGCACTTGGGAAAGAAGCTGCAGAACAGGGGGTCTGCTCCTGATGCCAAGATGGTAAAGATCTCATGGCCACTGAGTCTTTACCTTGAGTGCTCATATGTGCAGGCATGAAGGACACCCAGACAGACACAGGAGCAGATCAACATACTGACAGTGATGTGCTTGGCTTCATTGAATGTGTCAGGCAGCTGGGGGAGGGGAGCAGGAAAGGTCACCAGCAAGCTGATCAGGCCTAGCAAACCCAAGTAGCCCACCCTGGCATACAATAGTTCCAGGGAGATTCTGTCACACTTTATGGTGACTGTGGACCCAGGTTCTGCAGAGTTCGTAGGTCTCGAAGGCCATCTGGTCAACCAGAGCAGGCACAAGGCAGCCTGGAGGAGGGAACAGACACTGGGAATGGTTCTGGGTAGGACTGGGCCTGCCCACTTCTGGATTTGGGTGTCTGGTTGTCTAGCATGAAAGGCAGCCACCACCCCAATGGACTTGGAGAAAACACAGAGTATGAAGGTGACCCCAAAGGTTACCTGGCGCACAGCACAGGTGAGGGGGCAGAGGACACAGAGTACTGAGGAGGTCAGAAGCAGGTAGCTGAGCTGGTGGTACTGGCTCCCATGATGGGAGTGTGTTGGTGCCTGATGAAGATATCCAGATGACCATGGCAAGGAGGAAGAGGAGGGTTGTGCAGACAGCGAACACTTGTCCAGTGGTTCTTGGTAGGACAGGAAGTCAAGGGTTTGGAGGACACATTGATTTTTCTCATGTTGGGCCATTGGTCTACAGAGTGGATCTAACATGTGATGCTACCTGAAGGGAAAAGGAGAAACTGCCTCCGAGAAGGGAGCAGAGCAGCTCCTGGAGACTCTCCCATAGTGAAGCAGTTTTGCGATTTGATTTTCAATAATTGGATTTTGTTCACAGATGAAAGTTACTCATCCTTCTTGTAGAGGACCTTCCTGATTATCTGATGTCCTCAGATTCAGGGCCAAGGACACAGAAATGCTGATGGCAGCATTTGGCCGTCATGAAATAACATTCATCAGCCACAGAAGCCATGTGTCCTAGCTGGGCTTCCTGCCTCCGAATTGAACCGCCCCTGAGGCAGTGCTAGAATTCTTATCTGTAGCTGATTAATTTAGGTATTTACTTATGCACTAAATTGTGAAATCTTAGGAATGTTTGCCGAGCACTTACTATGTATGTGCGATGTACCGCCCTTTCAAAAATACAGTCATTTGTAAACCATTCCAATGACAGCATCACAGGGGTTTGTATTTCTTAGTTTTTCAGACTAGAGCCCTGAAGCAATCCTGTATTCTTATATAACCTCTTTATTGATTTTGTTCTACTCCTGTGCTCTTGGTTTCATGTCTGCATAACTTTGAAGTATACAGATTTCTTCTTATATATCGTTTCTTCATCTCTTCAGTGTCTTCTGATGGCTCCTCCTCAGCTTCATTCAGTGGCTCTTTTTTCTTTAAGAGGTTAAAGGGCAATGTCTATCTCCTTTGGAATAGTTACCAAATACTTGGCTTCAACAAGTACCTAGACTATGAATCTGGTCTTCCTGTTCCTATTATTCCTTCTGTTCATACATCCATTGCATTTGCCTCCCGATTGCACATTGTGTGTCCATACTTTGAATCTTCAGTGATTCATGCCCTGGCTTAGTCCATCTTTAATTTTCATTGCTTTGCATCTCTATCTGTTGTTGAAGGCCTTTATCACATACAACTCCATTACTGAGAAATCTTTCTTCATATTTGTCCTAGGAATCAATTCTTCTACTGAATATTGAAGCATATTGGCTTTACTTATATTCTAGTTTTTTTAAAAAATTGAGAAACAAGAGCTATACTAGGAAATACTAGGAATGGGTATAGCATATTATATATATATACATATATACACATGCATATACACATATATACACATATGCATATGTATATATGATATATGATATATCATGAGTTTTAGAAGTCCTGGGACTGCCTTAGTGCTATCTCCCCTGGGGGATATTTGTTAAATGAATGTCATCTTAGTAGAATACAGATTAGGTCACAAGAAACTTATTTTTCTTTTCTTTTTTTTTTTTTGACAGTCCTGGGCTTGAGCTCAGGTCTTGAGCACTGTCCTTGGACTTTCTCAAGGCTAGCTCTCTACCACTTGAGCCTCAGCACCACTTCTGGCTTTTTGCTATGTATGTGGGGTATGGAGGAATCAAACCCGGGTCTTCATGCATGCTAGGCAAGCACTCTACCACTAGGCCAAATTCCCAGCCCCAAGAAACTTATTTTTCAATACTTATGGAAGGCCTACCACATACCAGATGTTAAGCTAGGTACAAAATTCAGACAACCTCATGGCTGATGGCTGGAATGCAATGACTTTAAGTGATTGTAGAGTAGTGGCATGTGGAAAGGCTACAGGGATGCCATCTTTTTGTTCTCTTTCCTGAGCTTTTTCTCTTCCCCTCACCCCTGAGTGTGAACATGAGCTTCCCTTATTTTAGAGCCTCCCTTCTCATGCTGTCTGGCCATTCCCTAGCCAAGGGCGAACCTCTCTCCTTACCCGGCGACATGGTGATTTTGCCTGTGGGTCAGAGAAGGCAGATGTAGCAGCATTTTGATCTCTCATCCAGAGTGTGCTTTCTGGTTCCTAGAGGACATTTGTCGTAGCAGAGTGAGGATGGGACCTGCACAATTTTTGAGAAAGGGCTGAGAGACTGCAGAGAACATGGAATACCAACCATGAACTATTTTTATTTTGGGGTTGATTGTGGGGCTTGAACTGAGGTCCTGGGGACTGTCCTTGAGCTTTTTTTGCTAGCACCTTGAGCAATGGCCCCACTTCCTGTTTTCTGGTGGTTTATTGGCTATGTCTCATGGGCTTTCCTGCCTCAGCTGGTTTTGAACCACAATCTTCAGATCTCAGCCTTGTGAGTAGCTAAGAATACAGCATCCTGCTCATTAATTTACTTTAATACACATCTATGAGGTGTTTTCATCATAGTCACAACCCCTTCATCTTCTCCTTTCTCTTCCTCTTTGATTGGCCATTTGTGTCAATGTTCATATTATTATTATTATTATTATTTACTATCTAGATCCTGTAGGAAGCCTCTTTATTTTGGGATCCATAGAGTGATTTGGGGGGAATTCATTCCTCTTTGAGACAAATCAGGTCACCTAAGAAATATGGTTGGAGGCTTGGTATGCTTAAGTGTTTCTCGGGTCTCACCTTTAACTGTCCTGTCCATGTAATTGATCTTCCATTGATCTGTAGCTCCTTGCCAGTGGATATACTGAAGTCAAAATATCTAACATCTTTTTGTTCTGTCTGGCTTGGGAGAACATTGATATTTTTAATGTGAATTGTTGTCAATGTCTCCCCATCCTGGGTGATGAAAACCTCCTCATGGGCTTTGGTTGCGAAGTGGATGTTCTGTGTGTAATAGAACATGTGGGAGCGGGGTAGGGCCAGAAGGACAAACAGGTGAGGAACACATATGTTAGGGACACATCCTCTTGCTCATGACAGTTTTTCGTTATCTCTGTGTGCTGGAATTTGGAATTAGCTACTTTATCTCTGCATATTTTAGGAAAAAAAGAGCTCAGTTTTATTTATTTATTTATTTTAAATTTTCCAAGTTTGTGTTAACCTATGGAATGTAAGGAAGTGAGAAGCAAAGTATGTGGTACCAAGGAATTGAACCCGGGTCTTCGTGGATGCTAGGCAAGCACTCTTCCACTGGGCCAAACTCCCGGCCCCCAGAATGTGTTTTTCCCTTCCCTTTCCTTCCTCTCCTTCCTGGCTAAGGGAAGATCCTACATGAGGAATATGTTTTCTCATGGCTGGGAGCTTTGATTACTTGACTGTCAAAGTACTCTCACATTCTTTTTTGGAGGAGTTTAAACAGTAGAAGAGGAAGCTTTAATCTACATCTCTTCTTTTTTCCCCAACCCAGCCACAGGAATATAAGTTATAGGATCTAGCATATAGAATGTATTAATATATTAATGCTGCTTTATTGTTTACTTAAAATTGGATAAGAGAGCAGATTCGAATTGCTGTTAAATCACCCATTAAACATACAAAAGGTGACTATGGTGATGGCTGTCTTACTTACTTTTTGGTACTCATTATACAATGCATACATATATGAAACAATCAACGCCATACATCAAACCACCAAACCATCCACACCATACAGTCGAACTGTGCTTTATCGAGGTATACATGTGGGATGCCTCCAGGTAGCTCACGTTACCGTGGGCACTTCTGGATCTTTGAGTATCTTTGGACAAGGTGGGATGAACTTGTTGTGACTAAGAAGTTGTGAGCTTTTCTTTCAAAACTGGGAGCTCTTTAAGAAGGCCTTTAGAATTCCTCATAACGACATTCCAGCTCAGGGTTAGAAACTTCCATTCCCTGTCCACCCCGTGCTTTGTCCACCTGGATCACTGGCTCATGTCATTTTCCCAATTCTGTTTCTGCTCTTTATGATTATCTGGTATTCTTTCCAACTGGAGTGTCCAAGCTTTTTTCTAAGTTAGGTGTAATGCCGAATATTAATATATTAGGCAGAAATAGGGCAATTCTGACTAGTACAGGCAAGGGTGGGGGTCCAGAATTTCATCACAGAGCATCCCCACTGCCTGAAGAAATGTCCCCAAGATGTGATACTTAAGATCTCTCTAGAGGTTTTGTGTGTCAAAGAGCATGCTGTAAAAATTGCTGATATATACCAACCTTGTAGGGATTTTATACTCCGAGAAGCATACTGTGAAAATTGCTGATATACTCTATATCAACCTTCTTAAAGCTTCCATGGCTTTGCAATTCAAGATCCTGTCCATTTCATTTGACCAAAGTACCAAGTGTGTAACAAAGACAAAAAACTTTGACTTACATCACATAGCAGGTTGATTGATCATAGTCCAAGGACAGAGTCAAATTCTTCTTTTTTTTTTTTTTGCTGTAAAAGACTACTTTCTCCTTGATGCTATTGGCTGGGGCATTTCATTTTCCAAATCCTTAATTTTCTTTAAGATAGTTCCAGCATTCCCTTTCAGACTACATGAGTGTATAATTATCCCCTGCCCTCACTGCAGAGAGGCAGGTGAAGAATGAGTGGTATGCTGGGTTTGGTGTTCTGCATCTTGGACTTAACATTTTTTTAACTCTTGAATTAATTCTTTCCTACCATGTGTGTGGGTCTATTGCACATCAACTCAGGGGTATGGTGACTGACAATCAAGAAAATTGGGATCTGTCTTGGTTGTCTCTCTGTTTTGCCGTTTCACTGCTTGGGTTGGACAAATTGATATCTAAAACCCACTTTGGGTTGTTCTCACATCATCACCATTATCACCAATAGCATCACACGACCTGGAGGTAACTATATCAATAACACATATTTATTACTTGCAATATTCATATGTATCAACATAAATATACTCATTATACTGGAGAAAGCAGAAGCTAAGGGAAGTGAGATATAAAGGCCCTAAATCAAGCCCAACTTAGACTGACTCTAAATGTAATCCAGCTAAGGCTGGGCATCCTGTGTGTTGGCACAAGTTCATCCCAGGAATGGTCCCTCTCTGGGAGAACAGGATATCATAATCTGATAGGCAACCAAAAGAGCTTTGACTGCTAGGTAGGCCCGATAAGTAGCAGTCAGGAAATTTGAGGTCAGACAAATGTGCGTTAGTTGTGTTTTCTAGCCCTGAACTAGTCTGAGTCTCTCTGGGTGAAAATCTCTTTCTAGGACACCTGCAACTTGCAGCTCTTCCCAAAGCTTCCTCATCAGAGCATTGTCTGGATATAAAGCTGAGTGAAGTGCCAAGAAGAATTCCTCAAATCCAGGTATCATTCCTGAAGATATGGCCAGGTTCAAGCTGCCCTTTACCAAATTTTGGGCTCTGGGACCCAACACAGATGGGCTATAGAAGAAGGAAGTGGAGAAGATCCATGTTCTTCCAGACACCTTGTCTGAAGAGCCTCAGCCAGGACTCTGAAGTGGAAGTGGTAGCAGTCGTAGGTGATGACTTTGGCATTGAGTGTGGAGGTGATGACCCTGGCTGTGCTGTTGATGCTGTTTTGCTTCGACTGCTGATCTTCTTCAAGAAGGCCAGATAGCCACCTTGGTCTGCAATCTGTGTCTGCAGCTGATGCTCCAGCCATTCAGAGTTGCCATTGTCAGAACATACCAGTTGAAGTGACTCAAGAGCTTCTTCAGGACCTGTGGCTGGTGGGCATTGCTGAGCACTGTGTAGAGGAACGATGGGAACTGGAACTGGTCAGAAAACTGATGCTGATGCTGAGATCCATGGCTGATCTGGAGGAGAGAATAGACTGTTTTCACTCAGGACCCAGACCTGTTCTCACTGGCCTTAGATTCTCCTGCAACTGGGGTTTAGACATCCTCTGTGAAGTGGGTGTGAACTGAGACCTGTCTGGAGTGACAAGTGGAGTCTGCCATAAACAGCATCTCAGTGTCAGATCTAGCACATGATACAGTGTGGATAAAAAATAATGTCATGTGTGATTCCAGAACTTTCCAGGTGTGAACATTTGAGGGCAGATAAAACGGAGGCTGGTAGTACCAGATTGTCTGAAGGCAGTATCAGGGCCATGCCCACTCTATAGTGTAAAAAGCATCCCTGGATCTCCTTTCACTTTGAGCCTTCGTGATAGAGCATGGTCCACAGAAATTGTCTCTCATTATTACAGAGAGGAAATGGAAGTTCAGAGAGATTTAGTCACTTCAGTTCATGCAGCATAAATGGACTTGTCTCCTGGACCCTGCTTCATTCCTTCTCTGAAATACCTGGTGATCTTGGGGAAACAGGACTGGGCACTGGGGCAACAGCCACCTGCTGGTTTGCTGGATGAGGCTTCTGATGCAACTAACTGTGGATGATGAGATAATTCTCTCTCTCTCTTTCCTTCCTTCCTTCCTTCCTTCCTTCCTTCCTTCCTTCCTTCCTTCCTTCCTTCCTTTCTTCCCTTCCCTCCCTCCCTTTCTTCCTTCCTTCTTCCTTCTCTCCTCTTCCTCCCTTTCTTCCTTCCTTCAGGCCAATCCTGGAGCTTGAACTCAGGGTATGGGTGCTGTTCCTGAGGGTTTTTTTTTTTTTTTTAAGTTCAAGGCTAGTGCTCTACCAATTGGGCTACAGCTCCATGACAATCTTTTTGATGGTTCATTGGAGATAAGAGTTTCATGGATTTTCCTATGTATAGTGAACCATCTTTGAATCCCTGGAATGAAGACAACTTGATTATGATGAAAAAAGACCATCCTTGCATCCCTAGAATAAAGTCAGCCTGATCACTAAGTATTCTAAAATTGGCTTTGTGAATGTTTTATTAAGAACTTTTATATCTATGTGCTTTTTTTCCTTGTCTTATCTTGGTATCAGGGTAATATGGGCTTCATAGAATGAGTATGGTAGTATTTTATCCCTTTCTATTTTATGAAATTATTTGAAGACCCTTGGTGTTAGTTCAATCTCATTGTTCATTCTACATCTCTTCAATTGTTTAAATCTTGGAAATTTTAATAGATTACGCGTGTTTAGAAATTTACTCATTTTTTGCTAGATGTATGTTCTCAAAATATTTTTGGATTATCCTCTATATTTAATTTTTTAGCTTTTTATTTTTATTAATGAATTTATTAACATTGATTTTTACATCATATTTCAAATGACATGTTTGACAAACAAGTGTTCAAGAAGGGAATCCTTATATACAGTCACTGGCACTTAGTTTTTAGCACATAATCAGAATTAGGCTGAGGGTTTATATATCATAGATACATATTAATTTATGAAGTAAAACATTATGTCTATAGAGTCATAGGTTTTTTATGTCTATGTAGTTGTGTTTATATTTCCAATACCATGTCCATAACATTGGGTATGCAACTATTGAGTCCTCACTCTTGTACTGTTTGGATCTAATAACCACATATTAAGGATACCATGTGCCTTTTGTTCCTTTGGTCTTGACTTGTCTCTCTCAACATGATTCGCTCTAGATTCATCCACTTCCCTGCAAATGCCATTAATTTATCTTGTCTGTTGGCTATGTAGAATTCCACTGTGTATATATATATATACATATATATATATATACCATATTTTCTGTATCCATTCATCTGTAGTAGGGCATCTGGATTGTTTCCAACGCCTTACTCTCTATATTTAATTTTTACCTGTTGTATCTTCTTTACTAATCTCTAATTTTTATAATTTTTATTCATTTGTGTATTCATCTCTTTTTGTTTTGGTTATTTTGATAAGGGTTTGCAGTCTTGTTCATTAATTTACAGAACCAGTTCTGTGTTTCATTGATTTTTTGTATTGTTTTTCAATCACATTCATTTCTGACCTGATTTCTGTTACTTCTTTTCATGTACTGAGTTTGAGTTTGGTTTCTTAATTTTTTCTGGAATCTTAATTGCATTATTAGGATATGTATTTGAGAATTCTCTGACTTTTTAATAAAGGAATCCTTAGCTATAACATTCTTTGTTAAAACAGTCTTTGCTACTACCCCACAACTTCTCTTGTGTTTTTATTCTTACTTGCTTTCTTCTGTGACCCACTGATAACTCAGAATTTTTTTTTTGCCAGTTCTGGGGCTTGAGCTCAGGGCCTGAGCACTGTCCTTGGGCTTTCTCAAGGCTAGAGCTCTACCACTGGAGCCACAGCACTACTTATAGCTTTTTCTATGTACGTGGTACTGAGGAATCAAACCGGCGTCTTTGTGCACGGTAGGCAAGTACTCTACCATTCAAACTACTGGCCAGAAATGTATTTTTTGATCTCTGTCTATATTCTGTAGTTTCTCTATTCCAGTGTGACCTGCTAAGATACAACCATTATTTTTGAAAATTTTATGTATTTATTTAGTTATGACTTGATGAACATTCTCTCAAAGGGTCACAGTGAAGTGCAGGGATCCCTGTTTAGCATCTGGATACTGTGTGAGCTGCGGAACTTCAGTCACAAACATTATTATTATTATTATTATTATTATTATTATTATTTTATGAAGTGCTACCTATGGGTCCTCCTGAGGAGACATTTATTTTCTTTTTTGCTTGAATTCACATGGAGCAGATTCTGTTTCTTTCCTCAGTTCATTCTCTATAATAGTGATGTTAGTTCTGTATAATAGAGTCTTTTGTTCCCTTTGTAAACATGAGGTTCAATACTCATGCATTCCTATGCTGTCTAGAATTGACTCTTCCTGTTTTTCTCCCTTTCATTTCTACATCATCCACCTCTTCCTGTCGCCAGGCACACAATGGTTTTGTTTTAGATTTGTGGAGGCCCAGACAAGTGCTAGGTATCTTTAATTATACGTGTTCCTCTCTGAAAACTCCATTTACTGAACTGGGAGTGTTTTTAGACCGGAAAAATGAAATCACCAATAAGAAATGGCACAAAGAATATGTGGCAGGAAAGAGGAATCCAGACAAAATACTTTATATACACATATGAAAATGGAACAAGAGAACTTGATGAGACTGATCTGGCAAAGGTGGAGAGGGAAGAATGGAGAATGGTAGAGGAGGGATTTTTATCAAGAAGTACTGTGTGCATGAATGCACTTGTAAAAACAAGAGACTCCTTGTATAGCTACTTGATGTCAATTCTATATATGGTAAAATCAACATTTAAATTCCAGCCTAATTCTATGCTTTGTCTATTGATGTGCAACTTGTGAATCCTGCTAAACGCAATGCAATGTTTTCTTAATTGCTAAGTTGAACTCTTATCTTTTATTCCTTTTTTTTCCTGAGAATATTTCCATGACAAAAACCAAAACTTATTTCAAAACCACTTACTGAGAAGTCTTCTGATATAGACCTTGGACTTAACAAAGGAGGAACAAAAACTCAAGAATTTTTGCAGAGCTATATGAGTTGTGATCACATCATTGTTAGGGGAAATTTTTACCTAAAAAGTTGACTAAACAAAGCAGTCCATTCATTCAAGTCTCCGTATTGATTTGTCTGTGCTTTCTGACTATCTTTAGAAGTAGGGTATTTGACAAGTGAGAGCTAGGAAATAGAGTAAAGGGAAAAGCAACATGTGCTCTTCCAAAGCTAGATTTGGCTCTCGAGTCAGGTCCCCACATTGCCAAGTCAGTAGGATGGCTTATCATCTTGAAGATATTGGTGTCACAAGGAAGTTGGAACTGCATTGTTAGGAATTATCAATTAGTTTAAGTTCTACAATCCAAGCAAGTTCTCTCCCAAGCAGGAAAGGAGACACTCTAGGGGAAAGATGCTACCTGAGAGGGGAGGACTGTATCTGCAATGCTCAGCACTAATTTAGCATGGTCAGAACAAAAGGGGTCCTCAGACGTAAATTTTGACACAGAGAACACAGCAATTTTCATGACAACAAGGACAAGTGGGAAATGATGACAAGCCTTAGGTCAGGTGGAATAACTCAAGAATGCTTGGACATCAGGTTCTGTATGTAATGATATCAAGAGCCTCACAAGACAAGGAATGCCACAGAAGGGCTTGCATGTGGGAGAAGGTGATAGGAAGAAAGTACTATTGAATAATTGGATACAAAGTTGATCATCTCCTCCTCATCCTTTCTGATGGTACTTGTGTACTTTCTCATTCTGCTTGTGCAAATAAAATGTATATACAGTGCTGGTGCCTGTTAATATATACTGATTTAGGAGAAATTGACTGAGGGATGAGTTCACTGTTCTAAGATACCTGCAGTCTACGAGTGATCTTTCTAAAGGCAGCTTTCACATCCTTGTTTCTCAGGCTGTAGATCAGAGGGTTCAGCAGGGGAATGACTACAGTGTAGAGGACAGACACAATCTTGTCTTCCTCCAGGGATGTGCCTGAGCCACTCCGTATGTACATGAAGGTGAGGGTTCCATAGAACAGAGCCACGGCAGTGAGGTGGGAGGCACACGTGGAGAATGTCTTGGCTCTGCCACCTGAAGACTTCATTCTCAAAATGGCCTTGATGATGAGCAGGTAGGAAATCATGATGACCAAGGCATTGACCAAAATCACAAAGTTGGAGAAGAAGACAAGGATAATCTCAGCAGTTGTTGTGTCACTGCAAGCAAGCTTCAGTAGGGGAGGGAGGTCACAGAAGAAGAAGTCGATCTTATTGTCCTCACAGAAGGACAGAGAGAAGGTGCATGCGGTACGCAGAATGGATCCAGACACACCACAAACATAAGTTCCCAGTACCAAACCCCAGCAGACCCTGGGATTCATGGCTGCGGTGTAGAGCAGTGGGTTTCTAATAGCAACACAGCGGTCATAGGCCATCACCGCCAGCAGGAAACACTCTGTCCCCGCACAGACGGTGAAGAAGAAGAACTGGGCAGCACATCGACTGTAGGAGATGACGGTTTTGTCTGTGGCAAGTGTAGCCAGGATCTGAGGGGTGATGACTGAGGTGTAGCAGGCATCCAGCAGGGAGAGGTGGCTGAGGAAGAAGTACATAGGGGTGTGGAGTTGGAGGTCCACCCGGATGAGAACAATCATACCCACATTGCCCAGAAGGGTGACGAGGTAGAAACTGAGAAACAGAATGAAGAGGGGAGCTGCCCACTTGGGCTGTTCAGTGAAGCCCACGAGAATGAACTCAGTTACTGCAGTAAAGTTATTCTTGGCCATGGGGTCAATATGGATTATTGGTTGATAAGCTTGAGAATGAATTTAGAAAACAAAAATCCCAGAATTCCAGTAGAACATCCTTTTCTTTATTGTGAGAAGTTATTATTTTAATTCTGGTCTTATATTTTTTTCTCTGCTTGTAATCTGGAAGTTGGGAATGGAGCTGATTGCCCTTCAACTTTTCTAGATTTGGTGGAGCTGAACCTTGGGTTGGGTTTCCTATTCAAATTAATTGCTGTATACATTCCAGGTATTTCTGTGAATATAAAAGGCACAAGAACGTCAGGTTGGAAAGGACCATGGATGATGTAGCCTGTTTCCAACACCCTCTTCCTTTTAGTCTTTATGATTGCCACCTTTATGGTAGCCACTGAATGAGTAAACTTCTAAAGTTTGCTTACTTTCCTTGCCCTTGACTTCCTAGTCTTAAAACACTGGCCCCTGTCATTGCAGTGGGGACAAAAGACAAGGGTTAGGAGGCCATATTTTGCCTGAAATGTCAATGTTTCTCTCCTATTAGTGAGCCCTGATTAGAGATGAAGGAGGTTCTGGACTCCAGGTCAGCTTTACTGGCCTTCTGTGAGAAGATTGTCTTCTTGTATCTCAATCCATGTAATCAGTAAGGTGATGGTGGTTTTATAGGTGCTGAGGCAGACATGGAGCTAGAGATACGATCAGTAAAGATCTCTGGCCTCTCTCAACCCATGGTTTAAAGTGTCTTTAGAGTAAACGAGGCTCTTTGAAAGAACATGCTAATATGCATATTCGAAACATTCCCATGCATACAAAACATGTAGGCACTCTCTGAAATGATTTACTTACCTAAACATCATATTAGGGGATTATGCCTGCAATAGTCAATGAATGAAGGAATAAATAAATGAATGAATCATACTCACTAATTCCTGATAACAATAATCCTTATCTATAAGCATAGCTCTTCATTTTATCTGGTTATTTTTCTGGCATCACTCAACATCTCACTCTATCCCTTTTCCTCATGGTTAGCCACTCTATATACCCAACATATACATTCTTCCACACTATTTAGAAATATGTGTACATTTGAACACTGATCGGCTTTGTTTTTTTTTTAAATTTACAACTATAGTAGTGTGCTACAAATGCTATTTTATTTATTTTGACATTCCCACTACATTTTGTGATTTATGTTTATAGCACAGGTAACAATGCTTTGTTATTGTGGTTTTATTACAGTTTTCCTTGGTTTCCTCATTGCATATTATTTATTTATTCTGCTAAAGATTCTGACTACTTTGCATAAATCATCTCATTTAGTTCTGAAATCAGCCTTTTCAACAGTTGTTATGTATCTCTCTCTCTCTCTTTTTTTAGCTGGATAGTTATTTAAACCTCTGGGAGATTAATTTGTTTAAAATCATCAGTGGAGGTGAAGAGGTGATTGACAGTAAATTCTGTGCTCTCTGTTACAAATTTATTTTGTTGTTGTTATGTTTTGTTGCATGTTTATGATTTATAAAATCAAAGAAATCTCCCCACCCTTCACGAGATCCTTCTCACTTTCAAAGCATGAAGGAGGGTAGCTAACTTCAACTCCTTTGTCAGCACCTAATTCTGAAACAGCTGAAGTACATATTCAGTTTTTCCCATGGCTTCTTCATGGGGTTCCTGCTATGGAAGAACCAATGAAAGGACTTCATCAGAGGCATGGTGCCAGATTGTTAGGTGTAGGGGTATATGCACTGAATTTGTGCAACACCTATTCTAGCTATCTTTTATTAAGTCTAATCCTTCCTGTGGGCCTGCACGTTGGTTATAGACATGACTATGGATGAACAGAGTGAATCCCAGAATAATTAAAGAAATGCTCTTAACTCCTTATGTGCATTGAATGGAGCAGACAAGGCTTTCTGAGTCTAAATTCTGAACTGTTTCTTCCGTATCACTTGCTTGCTGGGAAGGGGAATTATCTTTTTCTTCAGACTCTGTCCCCAGCAGTTAAGGAAAATACTCGGTTCCCACGGGAGGACAGGATTAAGATTGATTTTAGAATTGGTTTTTTTTGTGGTCCAAATATGTTCTTTTTTGTCCTTCATTATGAATTACCACAGACTTAATTGTATTGTGTCTCTCTTTTGTGTGTTGTGGGGAAAATTGCTTAGCCTGTAAGAATATCAACTTTTCTAAGAACAAAATGAGAGCATAATAATGATTATTTTTTTGAAAATAGGATGCATTTCCCTCCAACATGAAGCATTTGCTTATTCACTAGCAGGATAATTTATAAGATAAGTAATAGAATATACTTCCACACCTGAGTGTTGATGCCCAGTTTTGTGTGATGTTATTTGAGTAACATCAGCTTGGATGTCACTCACAGTAGTAGAAGAAAGCAACAACCCTTATAAACTATAAAAGGAGAGAACAAAGGTTTATGGCCAGTGAACATTATTTTTGGAATTACTGGGGATTGAACTCAGGACCTTGTACTTCATAGGCAAATTACCACTCTTAGTTGTCTCAGCACTTTTTTTTTTTGGCTTTCAGTTCATTTTTCAGACACAGTCTTATGTCTTACACTTTTGCCTGGAGATACATCTGATCTTAATTGTCCTACCTCTGCCTTTAGAGTAATGTAGATTACTGGTGAATACCACAGCTTGCTTGTTTTTGTTTTTGAGAATCTTACCAATGTTTGTTTGAGCTGTCCTCAAAGTGCAGTCTTCTGGTGCCTGCCTCTAAAATAGCTGGGATTAGGTAGTGAACATTTTGAGAAAGCCTGAGAGATACTTACAGGTTGACATGATTACCTGTATATATGCTTTGATCATAACATACAGTATAAAAGAACATGAGATTTCTGGGTGGCATGGAAAGAGGTACCTCTTCTCACAGAAGAACCTATAGAGAAGAAAATTTCCCGAAACATTGGTACTTTCACTTAAAACCTAATCTCTACCTCTACCCCCTCTTTTTTTTTTAAAGGTTGACTTGTTTGAGGATAGTAATAGAGCTCAATAAAATTAAGTTTTCTTACCTTAACCTAAAACAATGTCTGAAATTGTCATCACTTGTATACTCACATTTTGTTAATAAATGATCAGTATTTTAAAGGAATTATTGTTTTCAACATATACCATCTACCAATACTTACTTTTATTTCACAATGAGGAAATCGATGCTTACAAATACTGCATATTTAACCTAAGGATTCATAGCTAGACAAAAGATGTTTAGATTCTATCTTAGTCCCTTGATTGAAGTTCAACTAATAGACTATTGCTTTCTGAAACATTGGTAGATAGTTTATGAAAACATGCTTTGTACCAACCATGATTTTACACATTTTAAAACTATATTATTTTGTGTAGTCTTTATAACTATAAAACAAGTATTATTTTGCTTAGGAGGCGATGTAGAGTTTGAAACATGAACTACTTTATCTAGGTCACATTAGTAGTCAGTGAAAAATCTGGAGTCTAAAACAAGTCTATCGAGTTCCAAATCTAGAACTTGAATATGTCTTTTCTCCCTCTTCCCCTCCATCAGCCTAACTACAGGAAGCAACCTAATTTGCGGAGAAATGTACTGTCTAGGCTCTTCTGTTTAATGCTCACTCCCTCCTAAACCTACTTGTATTCAAAAATTGACCTAGTGACACTTAAGCTCTCCAATTTAAAGCTGTAACTTTCAGACAGTTTAGCCTAGTCACAATCTCACGTAAGAGCTGACATCCTTGTATACATGGTCCCATGAGATGACAATTCTGATAGGAAGGCCAGGTTTTCTAGCTAAGTCACCTTCCTGATAGTCCATGAATCTTACTTTAGAGCCAATATTCCCCACAGGGTTTCTAGGGTAATATATAAATCTTAATTACCTGGTGGAACAGTCTTGGATTAATCTTGGGCTTGAATTCAAATTGAATATATGATTGATTAAACATTTTCTAGAAAACAGAGAAGAATACTCAGATAGAGGAATATAGCTGATGAATGTTAGGTTTTCTTCCCTCCTAGAAAACCAGCAGTTATTTAAAATGCTCTGGGAGATGGTTCTGTGGTAGGTAGGCAGTGGGATCAAAGGTTTTTCGCTCTGGATCATGAATCAGCACCTGGGACAGCCTCCCCCCCCCTTTTCACCCTTCCCCCAACTCTTGGGAAAACCCAGCCCTGCTAGGGAGAATGCATTCAGAAGAGGCTTATTATCTCATCTTCTCCATGTCTCTTGGAGGATAAAAGCAAATCTTCTGAGATTTCATTGCAATTCCTAAGCTTTCTAAAGCTCAAAGCTCAAATGAGCTTGTTGTCTGTTTTTTCCTTGGTTTTCATGTGCTTCTACTGCCTGGCACTTAGTGACAGGCTGAGGAGTGAAACTGTAATCAGAAGACTTTTGATGAAGCCCTCTCTATACCCACCACCGTCTTGATGTTAAGTTACATGTCAAGGCCTGAAACCCAGCTGAATTTTCTGCTCAGAAGTTGGTGAGAAATGTGCTGTTCCGTCAGAAGGAAATGAATCTGAGGTGGTGTGAACATATTTCAGTGGCATCTGTCCAGGAATTCAATTGCCCTAAAGATCCATTTCCAGAGTTTTTATGGTGAATCTTCTCTGTAGCAGCTTTCAGCTCTCCCCTGTGCCTGTCTGAAACTCACAATATCTTTTTGTTAGGTATGCACATTTTGTTCTGGACTCTACTTGCCTCACAGTGATTCTTTAGTGGATAGGGTCCTAATCTGGATTATGGATTTTGGACATAATTTTTATGTTTTCTTTCTTTTATTTGTGCAAAACAATGCACTTCCTTTTCTACTTGAAACATCATTAAATTACTGTACGTTTGAAATCAAAGAGGATGATATTCCATACAGTGCACTTTGAATATATTCACACATATTATGCTTTCATTTCTCCTGCTCCCTCATTTTCAAAAAAATATTTGATGGATTTCACTGTTGTTATTATATATAATATTTATAGTATATTCACACATATTATTAATTCAAGCCCCAGGATCAGCATACACGCAACCACACAACTACAAACACACACACACATACACACACGATTGATTGCACATGAGAAAAAATTCACAATATCAGTCTTTCTAGGTTTGGCATCATGTAACACAACCAACTCCAGTGCCATTTGTTACACATTTACCTTTTCCATTCATTTGCTCATGAGCCCCTAAGATGATATCATGAGCTGGTGTTTGTGAAGAGTGCCATAGTTAACACGAGCATGCAGGTATCTCTACTGTATGCTGATCTTAGTTCATCAAGTATATTCTCTGAAATATATCATTTTTCGTTTTCTTCTGGGGCTTGCATGCACACTTCTGTAATGGATAGACTGATTTTCATTTGCATCAACAGAGTACTGAACATAACACCCTCCCCTCCTCATCCACAAAAGCATTTGTTGTTCTTAATGTTTTGATGATAGCCATTCTTTCTGGAGTAAGATGGAATCTCATTGTGTTCCTTCTATGCATAAAGAGCCTGAACTTACAAAAAATCAATACGAGTAAGAGGAACAGAAAGCTATTCCAACAGATGCCAGTGGACCTCAGAGAACAATGAAAGGTTTTGAGAATTTACATTCCAATGAGTTGGGAAATCTAGAAGAAATATCTTTTTAGGCATGTGTGACCTATCAACATTGAACCAAAGAGAATAGAAACAACTCAAACAGTTTATTAGTGATACCCAAGCAGTAACAAATAGCCTTCTAACAAAGAAAAACCAGACCTATATCCAAGAGTGATAAGACAAGTTCCAGGTAGGTAAGTCAAGTTTTAGATTTTTGAGGAGCCTCCATCCTGATTACAGAGTGGTTGTACTAGATTACATTCTTAGTAGTATATGAGAGTTCTTTTCCATCACATCTGTACTTTCATTTGTGCTTTTTGTTTTATTAATGATTACCATTTTGACTGGGTGAGGTGTTATCTTTATGGTAAAGGATGTTGAAAAATTTTCATGTACGTATTTGCCATTCACATATTTTCTTCTGAGAACTGTCTGTTCATTTGTGCATTTGTTACCTGTATTATTTTACTACTTAAGTCTTTGAGCTTTCTATATATTCTGGATATCAATCCTTTATTAAGTAGCTTCTGAAGATCTTCCTTTTGGTGGCTTGTCTCTTGAATATGACAACTGTTTCTTTTGATGTGCATAAAACTTCTAAATTTTATGTAGTTTCATTCATTTATTCATTCCTGTTTTTGTTTGTGGGTTTATTAGATTCCTAATCAGAAACTAATTATCTATGCTTTTATCTTTAAGAGCTTTTTTTTTTCCTGTGTCTTTCTGGAGTAGTTTTGAGGCTTGAAGTCTTACATTAAGATCTTTCTTTGATCCACTTGGAACTGATTTTCATGCAGGGTGAGAGACTGAAATCTAGTTTCAGTCTTCTGCCAGCAGTCAACCAGCTTCCCCAGCACTATTTGTTGAAGAAACTGTCTTTTCTCCAATATTTTTTCCCACTTCTTTGTCAAAGATCAGATGTCTGTAGTTTGGTTTTATTTCTTGGTTTCAGTCATCTGATTCTTGTTAAAAGTGTCATTATTAACTTATAGTGGAGAAGACAGATTATTTATCCACCTGTAAAAGACTGAGGCTAAGACACTGACTCATACTGTACAAAAATCAATTCAAAATGATTTTGTAACTAAACTCAAGACCTAACACTTTCAGTCTATGACAGAAGAATGTAGAGAAAACTCTAAATTCTTGGCAGTTCTCCAAAGATATACCCATGACTAATAAATAAATTACTTACTGGTTTCATGTTTGTGCATCCCTGTAGGATGCAGAGGTAGAAAGTTTGCAGTCTGAGATTGGCCCGGGCAAAAGCATAAGACCTTATGCAAAAAGCAAAGTAGAATGCAAATGGACTCAAGTGCTAGAATTCTACCTACAGGCAGAGTGCACTGAGTTCAACCTCAAGTACTAGAAAATAGTAAAGGAAAGAACATAATAATAGGACAAACTAGGAGTTGGGAAAGTATTAAAGCTGTAGACATTGATCAATTAATCATTAAAGAGGAGGAGGGGGATGGGGAAATAAAAAGCAGTTAATAAAGGTGAGTAGACATGTACATGGAATGAAATTATAATATCGAGAGAAAAAGATTCTTGAGTGGACTCAACTCAGATAACATGCATTCCAACCCTTTTAGGAGCTCCTGCACTCCACTTGCATGTTGGTCAGATGTGTGCCGTGGGAGATCCCATCTGCAGACAGTTCCTTCTGATAATTCCATTTTTGTACCTAGATTCTTTCTCTACCTGCCACCACTCTATCCTCAGCCACATACTTACATCAACTGAGTCCTTTCTACTCACGAAAGCCTTTCATGACTGGAAAATGGTGATGAGTCACACTGACTATTCCTTTACACCGCACATTTTATAATGTGCATTCTTTTTTCGTTGTTGTTATTGGTGGTGGGACTTGAACACTTGGCCTGGGCACTGTCCCTGAGCTCTTCAGCTCAAGGCTACCACCCTCCTCCTCATGCCCACAGCATCACAACTGGTTTTTGTTTTTTTTTTTTTGGTAATAATTGGAGATAAGAGTCTCATGGATTTTAGTGCCTGGGCTGGCTTTGAACTGGGATCCTCAGATCTCAGTCTCCTGAGTAGCTAATATTACAGTGTGAGCCACCTCGCCCATCTCTTGCAATGTGCATTTTCCATTTTATATGATTATTTGAGCAAGCAGTATATATTTTCATCAGGCAGATTAATTAATAAGTGAAAGTTTCTTTTATACACTTTCGCCTTTTACCACTCCAGCTCCCTGGCCTGCAAGTTCACCTCTCTCTCTAATTGTTTTTCTTTCTTTCTTTCTTTCTTTCTTTCTTTCTTTCTTTCTTTCTTTCTTTCTTTCTTTCTCTCTCTCTCTCTCTCTCTCTCTCTCTCTCTCTCTTTCTCTCTCTCTCTCTTCCTCCCTCCCTCCCTCCCTCCCTCCCTCCCTCCCTCCCCTCCCCTCCCCTCCTTCCTTCCTTCCTTCCTTCTTCCTTCCTTCCTCTCTCTCCCTCCTTCCTTCCTTTCCTTTTTCTTTTTGGTGCCAGTCAGTCCAGCGACTTGAACTCAGAGCCTGGGCACTGTCCTGTAGCTTTCTTGTTAAAGTCTTGTGCTACACCAGTTGAGCCACAGCACCACTTCTGCCTTTTGGTGGCTAATTGGAGATAAGTATCTGATTGTCTTTCCTGTTGGGGCTGGCTTCCGAACTGCAATCCTCAGAGCTCAGCTTCATAAGTAGCTGAAATTATAAACCTGAGCCATTGGTGCTGGGCCAACACATTATATTTTTTCAGCCAGTCATGGGGTTTGAACTCAGGGCCTGAGCTTTGTCTTTGGTCTTTCTCAAGGCTAAAGCTCTACCACTTGAGCTACAGCACCATTTCCAGCCTTTTCTATGTATGTAGTACCCAGGAATCGAACCTGGTCTTTATGCATGCTAGGCAAGCACTCTACCACCGGGCCAAACTCTCAGCCCATTGTGTTTTAAAATCTCTTACTTAATATGCCATGATCTCCAAATTCATGGTCTTCCCATCTGGTAATAGTGTATCTTTGGAGCAAGGTATCTTTCCTTTTGTGTCTTTATCCATAATATAGAAACAGAACCATTACATCATCACATATCTTCAATATTAAATCATTCAGTACCTGTAAGATGTGTTGAGCCGGAGAGGAGTAACAGTGTTCAACAAGACATGTACTCACCACCTTGTGTATGTAATTATAACCGCTCTGTATATCACCTTGACAATAAAATTAATTTAAAGAAAAAAGATGTGTGTGGGGGAGGGAAATAGGGACCAAGACATGAGAAAGGTTATCAATGTATGTGAATTAATGCACCTTCTATCTGCCAAATATAATATAACCCTTCTATTAATTACAATAAAAAATATATGAAAAAAAGAAAAAAGATGTGTTGAGCAGTATGTAGCATAGGGAAAGAATTAAATCATTTTTGTTATACTTGTTATTATGTGTCTATATCTGCACCTATAGCTATATTCAAATCTATATTTTATCTTTGTTTCAATACTGAGTACATCTGGAATCTCACTGAAGCAGTTAAATCACTTCCACATTCTCTATTCCTTTTACCCTATTTACAAAGTAAATGATGTCTTTATCTCATCCCTGCAATAGTGATTGCCATTCTGGTCTGTGTTTATGGGTTGGTTACAAAAATAGTGTATGGTGTTTTGCTATGATGACTGAACACAAGCCATACAGTAAAAGACTAACTAGTGTGACTGGAGATGGAGGCGAAGACAGACCCTAAACTTCTGGGCCTCGTAGGAGCAGCTCTCAAACATCTTGCAAAATCAAAGGCCTATTTTTGTATTTTACCAATTGCTCAGAGTAGTTATATTTAGCGCTTCATATTTGAGGCATGGCAATTTATGCATGTCCTAGCATTTCTTGTTGCCATATGGCACAGATGTGAATCACAACCTAAAGCATATGCTTCTCTCTGACCACGTCCCCTGTGCAGCCAGGATCCCCATGAGAATGACTAGTGTCAGTCACCCTTGGTAACTTTTATACGGAAGTCCACCCTCAATCTCCTTTCTTTTCTTCTTTTGCTGTGGTGGGACTTGAACTCAGGCCCTGGGTACTGACACTGAGCTCTTTTTGCTCAAGGTTAGCTCTCTACCACTTTGAGCCACAGATGCACTTCCAGTTTTCTGGTGGAGATAAGAATCTTATGGACTTTCCTGCCTGGGCTGGCTTTGAACTGAGATCCTCCAATCTCAGCCTCCTGAACAGCTAGGTTTGCAGACATGAGCCATCAGTACTTGGCACATCTCCTTTCTTGAGAGGCACTACTTTTTTTTTTTTTTGCCAGTCCTGGGGATTGAACTCAGGGCCTGAGCAGTCCTTGGGCTTTCTTCAAGGCCACTTGAGCCTCAGCACCACTTCTGACTTTTTCTATGTATGTGGTACCGAGGAATTGAACCTGGGTTTTTGTGCATGCTAGGCAAGCACTCTACCACTAGGCCAAACTGCCAGCCCAAACAAACCAAAACAAAACTAGACTTGTAGCTTATGATCAGTAAAACTCTTTTATTTCTCAAAGCCCAGGCCTTATAAGTCTTTGTCTTTAGGGTGAATGAGGCTCTTTAAAATAATTTCCTGATATCCATACTATAAGAAACATGCTTACTTATTAGCTACTAATTACAGAGTATATAGAACATATAGGCACTAATTCAAGTGATTTATAGTTCCTTGAATATATTATTTTAGGAGCTTACCTCCTGTACTGAATGAATCATATGCTCCAGTTCCTAACAGCAGTTGCCACTAATTAAATCAAGTTGTTTCTTTGTGTATTTGTTCATTTTTCCTGCAACTTTTTCTATTCCCCCTGCTTCCCCTAGCTACTTGGCATCCTTAGTGTCTTCAAAAACACAATTCTTTAGAAATATGTATTTGAAAATAGAGTGGTTTGGGCATGTTTTAAGATTTACAACCACAATATTGTGATTTGAATCCCATTTTATATATTTTCCACATCCCACATATTACTGTGATTTATCTATGTAATATAGGCAGATATAGTTCGTTATTTATGATTTTAGTCTAGTCCTTTTTGGTTTCCTTATAGCATAATTTATTTATTTTGCTAAGGATTTTGAGTAGTTTACATATATTATCTTCTTTAGTTCCAAAAATAACATTCTAAGCAGTTATCTTTCTTTTTTTAATCAAAGAGCAGTTTAAACTTCTAGGAGATTAATTTGTCTAAGATCTCACAGAAAAGCTGGTCAACAATAAATGTTCTCTATTTTTGACACACACACATATATATATATTTTAATTTGGCATATATTATTTCTTCAGGGGTCAACTGTAATATTTCCATATATGCATATAAAGTAATGTAGACAGATTTACTTTCTTTATTATTATTTAAGTCCCCACCCCCTTTAAAAGTTTGATGGGTCTCATTAAATGGTATGCTCTTTGATATGAATTTTTGTTTTGGGGGGAATGGAGCTTGAACCTGGGCACTGTCCCTGAGCACTTCAGCTCAAGGCCACCGCCCTACCCTTGGCCTGGATGTTGTCCCTGAGCTCTTCACTCATGGCTACTGCCTTACCCTTGAGCTAAGCCTACTTCCTGTTTTCTAGAGGTTAACTGGAGATAAGAGTCTCAGGTTCATTTGTGCCTGAGCTGGCTTTGAACCTTGATTCTCAGATCTCAGCCTCCTGAGTAGCTACAATTACAGGCATGAGGCACTGCTCCGGCACATGAATTTTTTTTGTTGTGTTACTATATTTTATTGCCTCTTCATGATTTATAGAAGCAAAGAAATCTCCCAGGACATAGTTATTTACCTTTCACTTTCAAAGTGTAAAATTTGAAAAAAATTCAACTCCTTTCTCTGGATTCTATCCTCCAATGGTCAGTGTTGATATTCTTTTTTTTTTAATTGTATTTTATTGTCAGGGTAATGTATAGAGTTACATTTGTCAGGTATAGTGGATACACGACTCTTGAACATTGATACCCCTTTTCATGTTTTTCTTCCACTTTTGCTCCCCCTCAATGTCGATATTCTGTTCATCTCAGGGCTAGTTTGTGAAGTTTCCCCTAATGAAGGACTAAATTCTTTAAAGTATCTATCCAGAGACTTCTTGGAAGACTGTTGGGTTGCAGGGCCAGTCACATGGGCTTTGTGCCACGCGGATCCACTCGTATCCAGGTCTCTCATATATTACCTCTCGCTCTTCCTGTGTCTTGTGAGTTGACTGTAGGCATGACCATTATGTAGATAAAGTGACCCACAGAGCAGATAACACTCCCCACATCTAGAGTACAGCAAATGCAGCATCTAAAACCCAGGATTCTCTAACTCCAAATTCTGAACTCTTCCCATCTCTTCACATTGCCTTGTTAGGGAAGAAAATATACACTTTCTGCAAACTAAATCCCCAAACTTTTCAAGCCAAATAACTTTCTATGATCAGCAAGAAACCACTGAGCTCCAGTGGTGGTAGGGTGGTGGTGGAGGCATGAGGGAGAGAGCATTAACCTTGAGTGAAAAAATCTACTAAAAGGCAGGGCTTAGGCCTGGAGTTCAAATGCACCTCTACTCCTAATCCATAGCAAAAAGTAAAAAGGACTTGAAATGTGGCTGAAGTGTAGGCTAGTCTGCCTGGTAAGCACAAAATGGTGAGTTAAAAAACCTGGGACAAAACAAAAGAGAAGAAGAAATCAAATTGAGTGGATAGTTGTGTTCAAATAATATATTAAATGAAAACAAAATCCTTCGGCTATCCTGAACATGGGAAGTGGGAATGAATCCATACTCATTTAAGCACACAGGCTTGTTTTGTTTCCTGGTATGAAGAATGGAATAATTAATCCCCTCAATCCATTGCTTTTCACCCTTCTTGGTCATCATCTTTTTCACTTTTGTCAGTGGCTATGAAATTGTGGCTAGATGCAAGTTGGATGTCAGGAATCCAAAGAAGGGGAAAAGCAGGAGAATGTTCTGTAGCAGGACAGTGATTCATGCTGGAAGACTTTGATTTCATCATCTGATTTAAGGTGTACAACATTTCTTGAATTAGGACCTTTTATGCTTCTTTTAAAATGAGAAATTAAAAAGAATTTACTCAAGGTTTATAAGGAATTAGCAGGAACATAGAAACTTAGTTTCTGAGCTAACGGTATGACTTGTCTAGGGCTACGAACTCTGAATATTCTTTGAGGCAAGAGGAAATGGTTTTCTTCCCTTCCTTCCTTCCTTCCTTCCTTCCTTCCTTCCTTCCTTCCTTCCTTCCTTCCTTTCTTCCTTCTTCCTTCCTCCCTCCCTCCCTCCCTCCCTCCCTCCCTCCTTCCCATCTCTCTCTCCTTCCCGCCTTCTTCCCTACCTCCTTTTCTCCTTCTTTTCTTCTTTGTTTTGTGCTGTTTTGGGGGACTGAACTCAGATCTCTGAGGTTTTGTGCTTAAGGTTAGTTCCCTAGCACTTGGGCCACACCTATTTGGTGGTTAATTGGAGACAAGAGTCTTGCAGACTTTCATTCCCAGGCTGGCTTTGAATTACATTCCTTACATTTCAGCGTCCTGAAGAGCTAGGATTCGAGGTAATGAGCCACAGACACCCATTGAGAAAATGTTTTCTCATTGCAAACTGGAAGCTTTATATTGAACCATATGTTTATCATTGCCAGGAAGTGCCATCTTGAAACTCAAGTGTGACCAGATATGCCACATAATTTTTTTTTGCCAGTCACAGGGCTTGAATTCAGGGCCTGAGCACTGTCCTTGGGCTTTCTCAAGGCTAGAGCTCTACCACTTGAGCCATGGCACCATTTCCAGCTTGTTCTATGTATGTGGTACTGAGGAATTGAACCCGGATCTTCGTGCATGCTAGGCAAGCACTCTACCACAGACCAAACTCCCAGCCCCCATATAATATTTTAAAACAGTATTTATAGGGAGATCATATGAGAGAGTTTGGAGTCTGCTTTCAAGGATTTCTTAGTCTACTCGTCTGATGCTAAAGTTGGTTGTGGACCAGCTCCCCGTATCTGTCTATCTGTTCTCCCTGATATTGCTATACTTAGAAACAGGATATTTGGTGAGAGAGAGGAAGTCAATAGAATGAGGAGAGAATCAATGTGTTTTATCCTTTAGAAATCAGAGTTGGGACTTGATGAGACTTCCCAAAGGTCAGAAGGCTTAGTGCATCTTGAAGATATCAGCATAACATGAAAGCAGGAACTGCAATGCCAGTGAATTATGGATCAGTAAGGAAATTTCAAAGTTCAATTATTCTGGCCTGAACAAGAAGGGACTAAGAGGAAAGGCGCTGTACTGGGGAAGAGGAATTCCATATTAGACAACAGTCAATGCTAGCTGAGGTGATCAATCATGCCTTTTATTCGATGGGAAACAAATGGAAAATCAGTACAGCTCACAAGGGATGCTGTGACAGCCTTTGACACAGAACGCTGTGCAAGTGATGACAATAAAGACAATAGAGAAAAGATGGAAGACTCAGGGTCGGGAGAAGTAACTAACACCTCACAGGCCTTATCTTATCGTTCTGTTAACGACACCATCAGAGAATATCAGGAAAGAGCTGAGTGGCAAAGAAGGAACTGAGTGTGGGAGAAGGCTATATACAGAAAGTTCTATTCAAAGTGGATCACACTGCAGTGCTTATGTGCAGGTAACACTTGTCTGTTTTCTCCCTGTGTGGACACAGAGTGTCCATATACACTGATGTCAATGCAGATTCACCCATGTGGCCGCAAAGCTGATGAAGAGAAGAGATTTAGCTGGGGACAGGTGGCCAGCAACTCGGGTGGATGACTTACAGAGGACTGAAGTTTGAACTAAGGATTAGGCAGAAAATTTCTCTACATGCTAGCTCCCAAATAACCAGCAAAAAGCCAGGCTGGTGGTATAACTCAAGTAGTAGAGTACCTCTTGAGCAATGAAAAGGTAAAACCACCGAGTTTAAACCTTGACAACTAACTATAGAGAGATAGAAGACATAGAGACAAGACATATGATATATATATGTGTGTGTGTGTGTGTGTGTATGTGTGTGTGTGAGAGAGAGAGAGAGAGAGAGAGAGAGAGAGAGAGAGAGAGAGAGAGAGAGAGAGAGAGAGAGAGAGAGAGAGCAGGCCTAGTCACTCAAGTCTATTTGCTTTGGAACAATTGGATTCTACGAGTGACCTTTCTAAAGGCAGCTTTCACATCCTTGTTTCTCAGGCTGTAGATCAGAGGGTTCAGCAGGGGAATGACTACAGTGTAGAGGACAGACACAATCTTGTCTTCCTCCAGGGATGTGCCTGAGCCACTCCGTATGTACATGAAGGTGAGGGTTCCATAGAACAGGGCCACAGCAGTGAGGTGGGAGGCACACGTGGAGAATGTCTTGGCTCTGCCACCTGAAGACTTGATCCTCAGAATGGACTTGATGATAGGCAGGTAGGAAATTAGAATGACCAAAGCATTGACCAAAATCACAATGTTGGAGAAGAAGACAATGATGATCTCTGCGTTTTTGGTGTCACCACAGGCAAGCTTCAGCAGGGGTGGAACATCACAGAAGAAGAAGTTGATCTTATTGTCCTCACAGAAGGACAGAGAGAAGGTGCATGTGGTACGCAGAATGGTTCCACACAGTGAACAGACATACACTCCCAGTACCAAACCCCAGCAGACCCTGGGATTCATGGCTGCGGTGTAGAGCAGTGGGTTTCTAATAGCAACACAGCGGTCATAGGCCATCACTGCCAGCAGGAAACACTCTGTCCCCGCACAGACAGTGAAGAAGAAGAACTGGGCGGCACATCGGCTGTAGGAGATGACGGTTTTGTCTGTGGCAAGTGTAGCCAGGATCTGAGGGGTGATGACTGAGGTGTAGCAGGCATCCAGCAGGGAGAGGTGGCTGAGGAAGAAGTACATAGGGGTGTGGAGTTGGAGGTCCACCCGGATGAGAACAATCATACCCACATTGCCCAGAAGGGTGACGAGGTAGAAACTGAGAAACAGAATGAAGAGGGGAATCTTCCATTTAGGGTACCCAGTAAAGCCCACGAGAATGAACTCAGTTACTGCAGTAAAGTTATTCTTGGCCATGAATATAAAGCATGACAGAAAAAACATTCCTAGGGAAAAAATGCTGCTTACAATTCTTTTTGTCCTAGAATCTTTTCTCTCTATGGTTTGAGTTTTCCCAGAAATCTTGATTGTGCAGCATCTTCCTTGGGCGTTTTCTGAATTTTACAGAGCCGACTGTTGAGTCTGCATTTTGATTTGAATTCGTCCTGGGTTATATTTTGGAAGTTTCTGAGAAGGTAAGAAAGTGTAAAGTTGTCCAGTATCAAGATAACATTTATGTCAACCACAGCTGATGGTGTGTTCTGCTCTATCTACCTCACCCGAAAAATGTGTGGTCATGGAGTGGCCACGTGAGCTTCAGTCTGTGACCAGATACTCATTGGCTCTCAATTTAGGCCAGGGTATTTGCTGTACCTTCCACAAAGTGAACTCAGCTTTATGCTTTTCCTACATACCTACATTGTTTTTTTTCCTCCCAGATACTTACGTTATAGTTTTTCCCTATGAAAGCCTTGCAGTAGTTGTAAGGGGAATCTCTCTGTACTTCATGTTGTCTAGTCTGTTATAGCACACACTGATATGTTTTTCTTCCTATTATATGTTTATGCAGGTAGCAGTACATACTTGCCTCATCAGACAGTGTTGATTAATAGCTAATGTTTTTTTTTCCTGTTCTTAGTCTTTTCCACTCCTGTTCATGGTATTCTCCCTATCATGATGATAAAAGCTTTCACACTCATCTTCCAATGTTTACTAACCTGATTTTGACCAAGCTATTTAACCCCTTCTATTTAATTTCTTGTTGATAGCATGCTGAATATATCTTTGTATATTGTAGGGTTGTTTTTAGTAGTAAATATTTTAATGCCTATAAATAGTGTAGAAAAGTGGGCAACATATAGAAACAGCTAAATAATGTCAGCTATTATTTATACACAATTATTTCAACTAATTTTGAATTGTGTCTGTTGGTTCCTTGTTCTGAAAAAGAATACATTTTTCTCACATGTAATTTGCTAAGTTTAAATAGTAAGTTCAATTCTCTATATTTCTGTCCCTATACATATCTATATCTGTTTTAATAACAATCATAACTGTTTTAATAATTGACTGAGTAAACTCATCTCTCTATAAAGAACATAAAGATATCAACAGTTTTTAAACACAAATGTGCTTATTACCTTGCTTTTGTCACTCTAACACCTCTGCTCATCATCTTTTCAAATAAAATAAAAAAAAATCACTGACCCACTTCTTCTTTCTTGATTTCTACCTCACTAAAGGACAACTTCAAGCTTGATGGGAACTCGAGGTGGCATATTGCTGACAGATACCACTTCCTTTTGTCACCAGGGACCAGAATCTATGGCAGACAGCTATAATAAGAGAAAAGAAATTGTAAACTAGTGAGGGTGCTAGTAAAAAGGCAAATGGTACCTAGAGAAATTTGAATTCCCTTGTGAATACAAATATTGGCAATGAGTGTTGAAGACAGGTTGGTAAGCTTTGTCTGGGACATTGGTCAGCTTCTGACTTGTACCTGTGCCCCAAATTTAAGGCAAAAATATTGGCTAGAAGTGAGTCAGACATCTAAACTAGTTCTAGTCCTAGGAACTCAACATATGTCCTTCAAGAAATCTTTCAACTGAGCAGGCAGATTAAAACTCTCACACACAGCTGTGAACTGAGATGAGTGAGTAGAATCGCGGGAATTCCCATATATCCCAAGTTATGCCTTGAGGGCTACTGCTAGGGTAAAGCTCAGGGTGAGGTGCAAACATATTTGATTCCCAAGAAATCTTCGGATTAAATAAGCTAACTAAAGTTTCAACGCATGGCCTTAGACCTATGGGTGGTTGAAGCCCCTCCTAGCACTGGGGAACCTGGGTCTCTGCTGGAAAGCTGCTGGCTAGGGCAGAAGCTTTGGGATCTGGCTCTGCCAAAGACAAAAGGACTCCACAGGTAGGCCACAACACTTGGTGGCAGTCGGTATTTTCCATCTATTCTCCGAAGGAAACATTAAGCCAGAGGGTTGTATAGAAAAGGGAGAAGCTGATTATGGAGAATCCCATGAAGCCACTGAGTAGGCTTTGAGAATGGCAGAAGGTACTTTCCGACTCACTAGTTTTACTCAGAGACTAAGATGTTTACTTCCACCTGCTACCTGACACACATGGAAATGCCAGTGAGAATTCTGGAAGAACAGACAGTTCCATAGAATGTTTACTATTCCATAGACCTGCCCTGTTTCACTCCATCATCTGCTCCTGATCCAGAGCTTAAACTTACCAAGGAACACTGCACACAGGCTGTGCCTGGTCAAGCTAGACCCCTAACGAAATGCAGAGACAGGAAGAATGCATTTACTTTGCTGATAGAGTTCCAGTAGACATGTATTCTCAACAAGGAAGAAAGGCTGACTATAGTTTTTTTTTCACTCTTTGTTATACTGTCATTTTCCCTTTACATTTTATTTTTACTTTTCCTATTTCTCATGTACAAACAATTCACCTGGTGGTTTAGTTGATCTTCTTTTCTTTATTCTTAACTGTCCTATTTGTGAAATCCCATGAAACCATCCTTTTGCATAACAACTATCTTATATTTCTATACACTGGCATTTTATGTACCTGCAGTACTTGCATTTCACTTTCCCTTTTCTTATCTTCTTCCGTATTTGTTCACTCACTTATTTTTTAACAATGAATTTGTAAGCCTACACAAGTTTTATTTTTCTAACCTTTGACTGTACTGCATAATGATGCTACTTCTCTTGCATACAGAATGGGATTGGTTGTATAGATAATGTTGCCAATGTTATATCTTATGGGACTGTCTGGCTTGGTATTGGATTAGTGAAATGGTTATCTTTGAGTTATATCCTCAGAACAATGGGGAGACAACATGTCAACCCTGCCAATACTCAGTCCTGTTAGAACATAGAGAAAATCCAACAGAAAGGCTTTTGGTGATTAAAGCCCCAAAGCATGGATTGACTTCAGATGAAAAAATCCTTAATATAGAAGCACAAGAGGTGAGGTGTAGCTCAGTGGCAAAGCACTTGTCTTGTAGGTGCAATGTTCTGATCTTGAGTAACAAAAAAGAAAAGACACAAATAAAATCCCAGCTAAATAACAAGAAACAGGAGAAATATGAAGATAATATAATACCTCAAGAAGTCAACAGTCACACACCAAGTGATTAGAATGATAGTGAAGTCGCAGAAAGCCCAATATTGAGCTCAAATAAAAGTTGATAAGAATGATCAACCAAATGAAAGGGGATATATATATATATATATATATATATAATTTCACTCAAATTTTCAAATGAAAAGCCAACTGTAAACAAAATAAATGCAAACAAGCAACTAAATGAATTCAAAGGACATGCAAACTAAAGACCTTTAAAAAGACAAATAAAAATAGAGAATGAGAGAAAGAAGTTAATGTAAGACATGGATAAGATACAAAAATTCTGAAAAAAAACCCAAAGGGTATCAATGTATGTGAAGTAATGCACCTCCTATCTGGTGAATATAATGTAACCCTTCTATTAATTACAATAAAAATATATGAGAAAAAAACAAATTAAAGTCCTGGTATGAAAACAGTTAAAAGCCTTTTCATTGGAGTAAATCAAACAGAAGACACAATATAATGGCTAAAGGTAGGCAGGTATAGAAGAAAAATCAGAAGATGATATATAAAATGATCGAAGAACTCTAAAACAAATTTGCAAGAATTTCTGGACTATTAAAAGGCCAAAAGTATGAATCATAAGCATAAAAGGAGAAATTCTGGTTAAATGGAATAGAAAATATAGATAACAGCAGAAAACTTTCCAAATGTGGAGAAAGAGAAGATAATCTAGCAGAGGAGGCCTATAGGACTCTAAACAGACAGGAGCAGAAGAGAATTTCTCCATAGACTATAGTTAAACCATTAAGTACACAGAACAAGAACAAAATAGTGAAAGCTAAAAGAGAGAAATATTAAGTCATCTACAAAGGCAAACCCATTAGAATGACAGCAGATCTCTCGACAGAAACCTTAAAATCAAAGAGAGATTGTTATGTATTTAGACCATAAGTAGAAAATAACTTTTGGCTGGGTGCTGGTGGCTCACATCTATAATTCTAGCTACTCTGGAAGCTGGGATCTGAGGACTGAGGTTCAAAATTGAAGTTCAAAGCCAACCGACAGGAAAGTCTGTGAGACTCTTATATCCGATTAACCACCAGAAAACCAGAAATGGCACTGTGGCTCAAAGTGATAGAGTACTAGCCTTGAGCAAAAGAGCTCAGAGACAGCAGCCAGGACCTGAATTCAAGCCCTGAATTCAACCAAAAATGAAAAAGGAAAATACCTTTCAACTATGATTACTCTGTTTAACAAAACTATAATTCAAAAGACAAGGAAAATTAAAATTTTCCATGAGAAAGAACAAAATGGCTTTCAATAGTATAATGAATATTAACAGACTCAAATTTCTAATCAAAAGACACAGACTGGCTAACTAGATTAAAAAGTAAGTGGGGGAGGGAAATGGGGACAAAAACATGAGAAGGGTAGCAATGATTGTTAAGTAATGCACCTTCCGTCTGGTGAATATAGTGTAATCCTTTTATTAATTACAATAAAAAATAAAAAGTAAGTCCTGAATATCTGTTTTCTACAAGAAATGCACCTCACTGCCAAAATCAAATGTTGGCTTGAGATAAAAAGTTTGGAAAAAGTTCTTCCAAGCAAATGAACTCCAAAAGAAAGTAGGGTAAATATCTTAATATCTGGTGAAGTTGACTTCAAAAAAATGAAAAGCAAAAAGGAAGGTCATATTAACAGAGGGAAAAATCCATCAAGGGGACATAATAGTTGTTAACATTTATGTGCCAAATGTCAATGCACTAAATTTCATTAAAAAGTGCTACTCGAATTAGAAATGCACAGAGAATGAGAAGTGGGAAGAAATGGCATATTGAAAGCATCTGTCATTTTCACTTTGTGAATGAAAAGAATTTGGTGACACAGAGGAGACTGTATTCTGAAGAAGGTAAGAGTGTAAAAAAGGAGACACTGTGTCACAAACACCTAAAAAAGTTTATGGAAAAACCATCACAACAGAAGGAAAGCAACAAGGACTGTGAAGCAGGTTCTCTCCTGAATGGCAATGGAGAAACCGAAAATGGAAATACCATATTTATATCTGATAAAGTGGACAACAAACTGAGAAGGTCATTTCATGTTAACAAAGGGAGTGATCCATGAAGAGGAAACGAGTTTGTAAACATATCCCAAACAGTAAACCCAGGTTCATTAAGCAGACACTCTTTGATTTACAAGCACTGATAGACTCCAACACAATCAGAGTGAGAGACTTTAATACTTCATTTTCACCAGTAGACAGGTACTCCAAATGAAAGACCAACAAAGAAACAGCAGTACTGATACTATGAGCCAAATGGACTTAACAGGCATCTGAAGAGTAGTTCACTCAGCAAATAACACTTTCTCAACAGCTCATGGAAGTTACTCAAAAACAGACCACAGTTTAGAACATATAGCAAGTTAAACACTCCTTGTATTCTACCAGTCTGTAATGGAATTAAACTAGAGCTCCCCAACAAAAGATATTACAGAAAATGTTCAAATGCAAGGAAATCGAACAATGAATTGTTGAATGACATGTAGCTCATCCATGAAATGAAAGGAGAACAAAAAATTCCTGAATTGAATGAAAAGGAAACATCCTACCATAACTTCTGAGATTCAGTGTTGGGAGGAAAATTTATAGCCAGGAGTACTTATTTAAAAAGACAAAACCAAAATAAAATTCCAAGAAATGGAAAAAACAAAGCCCCAAATGAGTAGATTAAAATAAGTAGTAAAGGTTAGGGCAAAAATTAATTAATTAAATGGAGACTAAAAAGTATACAAAGAATCAATGCAATGAAAATGGCTCTTTGGAAATAAAGGAGACTGATAAACTCCTAGCTAATTTGACCAAAAAGGAGAATGGATACTCAAATCAACAGAATTAGAGATGGAAAAGGGATTATCACAACAAACCCTAAACAAATCCAAAGCATCTTAAGAGAATACTTTGAAGTCCTAGAGTCAAGTGAGTTTTGTGGTAGATATGGTTGACTCACCAAAACTAAACCAATATAACCACTTAAACATAGCTACAACATGTAATGAGACTGAGATCATAACCAAGAGTTTTTCAGAAAAGAAAAATCCAGGGCCATATGGGTTCATGGTTGAGTTCTCCTAGACCACCAAGGGAGAATGTTTGCAATATTCCTCCTACTCTTCATGAAATAGGAAAGAAAGAAAATTAGCAAATTCATTCTGTGAAGTATTACACTATTTCCAAAACTAGACACACACAACAGAGAGATTTATAGATCAATCTCATTGATGAACATTGATGCAAAAATCTTCAATAAAATTCTTGCAAAACAAATTTAAAAAATCCTATAGCATGATCAAAAAAGTCCTATAGCATAATCAATTTCATTTCATTACAAGGATATAATTGTGTTACATGCAAATCAATAAATGCAAAACATGATATAAACAAGCTTGAGAACAAGACCATCATATGATCATCTCAGTTGATTCAGAAAAAGCTTTTGACAAAATTCAATGTTTATTTATGGTAAAATCTTTGAAGAAAGTAGGAAAAAAGGAATGTACGTGAATTTAATAAAGGTATATGAGAAATTTATAGCCAATGTCTTATTAAAGTCAATAATAAGACTATGTGTCTATTTTTTCACTCTTATCCAGTATGGTACTAGAATTCCTATTTAGAACAATAAGGCATGACCATTACATGGTTAAACAAAGTGAAGCTCAGAGTAATTAAGGAAGTTGCCTAACTCTCACTATATCTAGAATGGAAGAGAATCAATATTAGGTTCCAGGAATTTTTCTGACTCCAAATTCTGAACTACACCATCTTTTCTGTAAACTCTAGCCCCAGGCCTTTCAATTAAAAGCATCATTCTATGATAAATAAGAAAATATACAACTTCATGGGAGAAGAGGATTAAAATTGATTTTGGAGTTCTTTCTGTTTTCTTTAAAACTTTCTTCTCCCATTGTATGAGTTACAAAAGGCTCAGTTGTATCATGTCTCTGTCTCTTATGTCCTTGGGAAATTTCTTAGCTAACCATAGTCTAAAAGTATCCAAGAATAAAAAATGAGAGCACAATACTGATTTTATGAAAACTTAGAATTTGATTTTTACCTAGTTAGCTTAGTTGCCAGAAGGTTACTTTCCATGATATTACATAGAATAAAAGTGTTTAATTGTATGTAGTTTTTCATGATGTGGAGATGCACTCAGTGTAGATAGAACTCAGAGTAGCAAATAGAGAATCAACAGCCTCCCTAATGCAAGTTAGCTCAATCAAGGAAGTAAAGGCTATGCTGATGATTGTCATTATTATCTCTAGCATGTGTTGATTATAACATTCAATTATAAGGAATATGAGATCTCTAAATGGTATGCAGAGGGACAGAGATGCAGAGAGAGAGGGGGGAGGTAGAGGAGATTTCTGAGACTTTTTATTAAGGAAGAACCCACTGGAGAAGATATGATCTCTAAATCTTGAAATTATGTCAACTTTCAATCTAATCTCCTTTTCTTCCTTTCAGTGGTCAAGCTCTTTGGGGACAATGGTGGAGGCAATGTGTCAAAATATTAACACATTTACTAAGCTCTTGTTAAGTCAGGTAGTGGCTAAGTGCTTTGAAGTGATTCTTTTTTTCTTGTGGGTCATGGGGCTTGAATTCGGCTTGGGCACTGTCCCTGAGCTTTTTAGCTCAAGGCTACCATCCTATCCTTGAGCCAAGCCCCACTTCCCGTTTTCTAGGGGTTAATTGGAGATAAGAGTCTCAGGTCCTTTTGTGCCTGGGCTGGCTTTGAACCTTGATCTTCAGATCGCAGCCTCCTGAGTAGCTAGGATTACAGGTGTGAGCCACCACACTCATCGAAGTGATCATTTTCTTTCAATTTGATAGTATTAGGAGATAACACTATTGATCTTTATTTTACAGATAGGGAAACTGAGATTTAGAAATGTGTTTGTCTGCCATTTTACAGATACAGAGAAAAAAAATTTGATCCTATCTTGGTCCCTTCACCCAAGTTGAAATAATAGTTGGTTGCTGCTTTTCTGAAAACATATTTTGACCATCTGCTCTGTGGCAATTATGATGTTACATGTTATGCATACAATATCTTATGTAATCTTTGTAATTCTATAGACCGCATTTTATTCTGGAGGAGACTAAAGAATCTGAATAACGAAATCCTTTTTTAAAGGTCACCTAATTAAGTTATCTAATGCAAGACTATCTTTTCCCAAATTCAGCTCTCTTCATCTCCTTCTCATAGACAGAAGACATGTAGTCATTTACTGGGACATCTCTTGCCTCAGCTCTTCAGTTTAGTGTCAGTCTCCTCATGAAACTATTTTCATTTTTTAGTATTTATATAGTGCCACATAATTAAAGCTGTAAGTTTCTAAAAATTTGATCTAGTCTTACTTGTATATTTCATGTAAAAGTTGACATTTTGTGTGGTCTGAAGAGGTGACCATTCAGATGAGAATGCCAATTCCAGATTTCCCTTCCCTATTTTGCAGGAACCTTCCTTCAGGGCCAGTATCTTCCCTGGATTTCTAGGGTAATACATAAATCTTAATTACCTGGTAAAATAGTCCACTGGATGAATCTTGGGTTTGAAATCAAATTTAGCATAAGGCCAATTAAGCATTTTGTAGAAAGCAGTGAAGGTTGCTGAGACAGATGAATGTAGATGATGAATTTGAAGTTTGTACCTCACTCAGCAAACCAGTAGGTATTTAAAATGCTTCAGGGATGGTTCTGTGGGAGTTACGTAGTAGGCTCAAAGGTTTTCTCTCTGGATCATAAACCAGCACATAGGACATTCTCCACTCCCTCCGCCCCTGCCCTCAGCAAGGGCTCCTAGAAAAAACCAGCCCTACCAGAGGATGGATTCAGAAAGGCCTCATTATCTCATTTTCCTCCATACATCTTGGAGGGAAAAACAAAACTTCTGGGATTTCATGGCAACTTTTAAGCCAGGAAGATCAACTGAACTTCCATGGGGGAATAACGTCTGTTTTGTCCCTGGGATTCATGATCTGCAGTCCAGAACTTAGTGTAGTGTCAGGACGTGAGCTCAGATCTGAGGGCATTAGTTGAGGGTTTGAGTATAGCAAACACATTCTTCCCTATTTCTGACTTTTAAATTCATGTCAGGGGCACAAATCTAGTTGCACTGTCTGTTCAGAATTTTATAGTGAATGTGACTATTGGCTCTAAGAAGGAATGTGTCTGGAATGGTATAAGCACAATTTGTTCACATCACTCTCAAATAGCTTTTTAGCTTATTTCCCTTAACGAGTAATTTTAAGGGTTTTAAAAATCACCATCTTTCTCTTCCAGCTCTCATCTCTTCATTCTTTTCACTGAAACCTGCTATCTATTTGCTATGTCCACATTTTTGCTCTGTAATTCTGTCTTACATTTTTCATAGTTATTCCCTGATGCTCATTCTTGACTGCTTAACTAGAGGATGGAGTTTTGGATAATCCTTCTTTTTAAAATTTATTATACAAATACTTTATACTTTGCCATACTTGTGTACCATGTACTGATCATATTTATACCCCTTTTGTTCCCATTCTCTCTTACATTTATTTTCATATTTCTAAACTAATCTTTTTTTTCTGCTTTCTTTTCTTTAAGAAAACATAGGTTCTACATATGAGAGAAAACACATGATCTTTGTCTTTCTGGTCTGGTTTATTTTACTTAATAATATTATTATTAGTGCCATTCATTTTCCTACAGACATAGGTCTATTTTTATGGCTTAACCGTATTCTGTCTGTCTATCTGTCTGTCTATCTATCTATCTATCTTTCATCTATCTTATTTCCCTATCTATCTATCTATCTATCTATCTATCTATCTATCTATCTATCTATCTTTCATCTATCTTACTTATTTCCCTATCTATCTATCTATCTATCTATCTATCTATCTATCTATCTATCTATCTATCTATCTATCTATCTAATCTATCTATCTATCTTACTTATTTCCCTATCTATGTATCTATGTATCTATGTATCTATCTATGTATCTATGTATCTATGTATCTATGTATCTATCTATCTATCTATCTATCTATCTATCTATCTATCTATCTATCATCTGTCTTACTTATTTCTCTATCTATCTATCTATCTATCTATCTATCTATCTATCTATCTATCTATCTTTCATCTATCTTGCTTATTTCCTTACTCATATGTTACCTAGGGTGATTACAAAACTGTAATCCTAGTTATGTGCACGATATAGGCATGAGGATAGTAGTTTGAGTCTGGCTCTGGGCAAAAAATGTGAGTTGTAGAGGCCAGGGTCAAGTGTTAAGAGCACCTCCCTACAGCACAGGAGGTCCTGAATTTATTAATACCAGTAAAAAGGGAAGAAAAATGCATTAACAATACATGCACAAGTTTAGTAAATATAGTAAATACATATGCAGGAAAAAGCACACATAAATGAAAGAACTTATGCAAAAAATTGCTAAACCAAAAAGATGCTAAAGTGAAAAGGCCCTGAGTTCAAGTTTTTCACACACATACACACACGTGCACATGCATGCACACACATTCTGCTGTTCTGACTTGAACTCAGATCCGAGGACTTCTGATGAAAGTCTGAACTCACGTGCAAGTGGGTTTCACAATAAGAGAAGAGAAAAACAAAAGAATCAATAACAACACTCTCCCCTCACAACATCAGAACAAACCAGTCAATTGTTCCTCCTTGGTGAGGAGAGGAGGGTTGGCTCCTCTTTCCTCAGGTTTGTTCACCGTTTAATCTGTGAGTAGGAAAGTTTGTCTCTCCGAGGTCCAAATATGTTAGTCCAGAAAGCCACGCTCGCAGGCTGAACCCTAACAGAGCAGTAGTCTTTTTCCTCCAGTCTCTGACCACTCAGGAGTGGTCTGTATTTCCTGATGAGTCAATCCACAGTCTTTCTCCTTCGGTATGGAATGGCCCCTGGTTCCTGCCCGTGGCCTGGTGCTGCCCCTGGGTTCCCTCTGCAGGGCAGCCTGGCAACATCTACTCCACGTGGGGTAGCATGGCCCACGCATCGCCTTTATGGTGTGGTGGACATCTCAGTTTCTCTGTGTAGAGCTGCGGTTCAGAGCTCACAGCTTGGACAACCCCTGCCGGGAGGAATGACTTCATGATTTGGAGTCCAGGCCGCAGCTAGTTACCCGAGCCCACAATGATGTTCAGACAGAACACTTGGGTAGCCAACAGAGGGGCTGAGGCTCTCTTTAGGATCTGGAAATTAGAAAAAGACAGAATCTTCTGCTCTGGTGAGGTGGCAGTTAAGGCCTCTTCCAAGGTGACACCGCGATCCCTCCATGGCACCAGTGAGAAACCGGTTTAGAAGGGGCCAGGATGCCATCTCCAGCATGGAGTTGCTGGGAGGGATGCTGAATGACAGCAGCCCCCACCCCCCATTCCATCCTTATTTTCTGCAGCCACCAACATCCACTTGTGGGGTTTCCAGTGGAGGCTTCCCTTTTCTCTTAGTTTTGCACATTACCCTATTGGAGGGAATTCTCTGTTTTCCTTACTGTTTTGCTTAGCACTATCGTGTCAGGTCTTTTGTTTCCTTTATAAATATAAATTCAACATATCTGGAATCCCATGCTCTCTCATTATATATTCTTTTCTTTTTTCTTCTTTTGTATTTATACATCCCCCATCTTTCCCTGCAGAGGCATGCTCTTTTTCTTCCTTCCTTCCTTCCTTCCTTCCTTCCTTCCTTCCTTCCTTCCTTCCTTTCTTTCTTTCCTTTTTTTTTTTTGCCAGGGCCTGAGCACTGTCCTTGGACTTTCTCAAGGCTAGAGCTCTACCACTTGAGCCTCAGCACCACTTCCGGCTTTTTTCTATGTATGTGGTACCAAGGAATCGAACCCGGGTCTTCATGCATGCTAGGCAAGCACTTTAACCACTAGGCCAAACTCCGGCCCTCTTTCCTTCTTTCTTTCTTTCTTTCTTTCTTTCTTTCTTTCTTTCTTTCTTTCTTTCTTTCTTCCTTTCTTCCTTTCTTCCTTTCTTCCTTTCTTTCTTTCTTTCTGAGTTGTGGATACTCAGAAAAATGGTGCTTTGGTTTTGATTTGCTATAGTCTCTTTCTTCAACCCACATATAACATTTGTTGAATTAGGATTCATTCTACTTAATTTAGGCCTGAGAAGCTAAATATTTACTCAGAGTCTCCCAAGGAAAGAATGGCAACACCAGTGTTTGCTTCCAGCCAGTCTACATGCCTTGTCTGTTGCTGAGACATCTTGAGTGATCCGTTGTATCTGAAGAAAGTCATTGGCAAAGTCAATTATATATATGCCTACATCAAACTTTTATATTTAGCTGTGTTTTAACAACGTGTTAAACAATTGGTTAAAGAAACTTCGCTTTAACAATGTGTTACTGTGGAATTCAAAGGGGGAACAAGTATACAAATTACTCCAAAAGCATTGTGGAGGGATCTGATAGAGGCCTTGAACGGAGAAATGAATGAAACAAAGCCTGTGCAGTCTTATGAAGGGGTCACGGTTAGTTTCTCCTGATTAAATCTTTGCTAGAGAGGAAATGTATAGTCCAACCGTTCATATTTGTTTGTGTTTTTTGACAGTGCTATCCCCAGAAACAGGATGTTTGATAAATGAAGTTGCTCATGAGATTGACAGAGAGATGAGGGAAGAAGCAAATGTGTTTTTTAAAAAAACTAGACTTGGTCCCCAAGATTTCCCAAAGGTTAACGTGGATTTGTTCACCTTGAGGATGTCAGCATAACACTGAAGCAGGAACTACACAACCACTGAGTTATTTTTTTTTTTTTTTGCCAGTCCTGGGCCTTGAATTGAGCCAGAGTACTGTCCTTGGGCTTTCTCAAGGCTATAGCTCTACCACTTGAGCTTTTTTTCTATGTCTGTGGTACTGAGGAATTAAAGCCCGATCTTGGTGCATGGGAGGCAAGCACTAGGCCAAACTCCCGGGCTTGCACATTCTTTTACTGGGTCCTGAGCAAGAGGGCATATACTCTATAGGGAAAGACATTGCAAAGGTGAAGGAGGTATTAGACAACATTCAATGCCAATTGGGGTGACTTGTCACTTATGTATTGGATGGGAAACAATTGGGAAAATAGTGGAGTTCTGAAGACTCCTCAGATGAAATCATAGGCAGGAAATATGATAGTGTGGATGATAGAAAAGGCACGAGGGAAAGGATATGAAACCTCAGGGTCAGGTGAAGTAACTGAAGACCTTTAGGATCTCAGATGATGTATATGCTGGCTTCAAAGAGCAGTGAGACATCTGAATGTCAAGGACCTGCTTCATATGGGAGATGCGGATGAGCAAGTCCTGTAGAAAGTTCACTGCATTATAGTTCACACGTCTGTTTTCTCTGTGGGAATATTGGATGCATAAACTATTAAGATATAGTTAGGCAGTAACAAAATCAACTAACAGAAGAGGTTTACTAAGTTTAACCTATGCATTTGAGGACACCTGGAATCTACCAGCAGTCTTTTTGAAGGCAGCTTTCACATCCTTGTTTCTCAGGCTATAAATCAGAGGGTTCAGCATGGGAATCACTACAGTGTAGAAGACAGAAATTATCTTGTCTTCCTCCAAGGATTTATCTGAGCCACTCCGTATGTACATGAAGGTGAGGGTTCCATAGAACAGAGCCACGGCAGTGAGGTGGGAGGCACACGTGGAGAATGTCTTGGCTCTGCCACCTGAAGACTTCATTCTCAAAATGGCCTTGATGATGAGCAGGTAGGAAATCACGATGACCAAGGCATTGACCAAAATTACAACGTTGGCGAAGAAGACAAGGATAATCTCAGCATTTGTTGTGTCACTACAGGCAAGCTTCAGCAGAGGTGGGAAGTCACAGAAAAAGAAGTCGATCTTATTGTCTTTACAGAAGGACAGAGAGAAGGTGCATGTGGTACGCAGAATACCCCCAGACACACCACAGACATAAGCTCCTAGTACCAAACCCCAGCAGACCCTGGGATTCATGGCTGCGGTGTAGAGCAGTGGGTTTCTAATAGCAACACAGCGGTCATAGGCCATCACCGCCAGCAGGAAACACTCTGTCCCCGCACAGACGGTGAAGAAGAAGAACTGGGCAGCACATCGACTGTAGGAGATGATGGTTTTGTCTGTGGCAAGTGTAGCCAGGATCTGAGGGGTGATGACTGAGGTGTAGCAGGCATCCAGCAGGGAGAGGTGGCTGAGGAAGAAGTACATAGGGGTGTGGAGTTGGAGGTCCACCCGGATGAGAACAATCATACCCACATTGCCCAGAAGGGTGACGAGGTAGAAACTGAGAAACAGAATGAAGAGGGGAGCTGCCCACTTGGGCTGTTCAGTAAAGCCCATGAGAATGAACTCAGTTACCATGGTGAGATTATTATTGGTCATGGTGTCTTTGTGATCTTTTCCTCTAAGGATGGGAAGGAAAAATATTCCAAAATTGAATGACAAAATCTTTTCTGAGGCATAAATTAGATTTGCAATTTTGTTTTTCTCTTTCTTTCTTTCTTTAGATTTGTTTTCAGAAATCTTTAACCTGGGTGATATCCTTGGGTATTTCTTGGTGTTCCGTCATGGTGACACTTGATCATGGGTTTCTTTTTCACATTAATTCTGGTTTATATTCTGGAAATTTCTGTGAAAAGAGATGTTCAATTTTCAGGTTTTAAAAGCAACAAGATGGACATTTATTCAAATGCCATCTGGGCCCAAAGAAGCATAGGTTGCATGGTTTCTCTCATTTGTTGTAGTAGAATGTGTCTATACATCTACAAGTAAACACATTGGATGGTAAATAGACAAAATAATACGCTTGGACGTGATAAATTATACAGGACTCTAGACCTTCGCAAAGTGAGACCAAAGGAGGATATTCTTAGAAGAGGATCAAAAGGGCACAATATCTATGTGCATATGATCACATAAAATGTTCATAAATGTACTCCAAGAAATGGAAACAAGAATTTCTTTTTGTTATTTTACTTTTTTATGCCAACATGTCTATATGTCTTTATGCATTGACATATAATTTTTATACATATACAATATCTTTTTATATAGTTGCATATATTATCTTTCTATGCAGTCATATATCCAGTATAAATATGCAAAAATCTACATCTTTAATATCTATGAATTTTGACTGTCACTAAAAAATATGAAGAAATCACTTTTTAATTACTTTTTCTGCCCTCATTTCCATTCTATTTTTTAAAGTCTCTCTTCTATTCCCTCATGCACCATTTTCAATTCAATCTTTAATATTTTGTCCACATGTTGATTCTAAAAGAAAGTGGTATTGCTGGGCATGGTGGCTTACGCCTGTAATCCTAGCTACTCAGGAGGCTGAGATCTGAGGATCAAGATTCAAAGCCAACCTGAGCACAAAACGACCTGAGACTCTTATCTCCAATTAATCTCTCGAAAATGGGAAGTGGGGCTTGGCTCAAGCGTAGGGTGGCAGCCTTCAGGTGAAGAGCTTGTATCTCCAAACTTCCATTGCTTCTAGGAGAAGCACTCATGCATCATGATAATCTTTTCTTATACTTTTCCAGTTGCTCAATCTATGTTTGTCTCGTCATAATTTCTGCACTCCTAAAGGTCCTTGTTGCCATATGTCACAGATCTGAGTCCCATCAAAAAGCATATGTTTGATGTGTTCATTTTCCACATATATCCAGTATCCCCATGCAAATGGCTAGTGTGTAATCACACTTGGGAACGTTTGCATAGAAGTACACAATCATAACTCCTTTTCTTGAAAGGTGTCTCATTCATTGTTCAATATTCTACTCAGGGTATTTTTGCAGAATCCTGGCAGTAATCGTACTGGACATGTGATGTTATTCTTATTTGTAGATGTACAACTGAAGCCAGATATCTAAGACTATCGGGCTTTCTCATTTATAGAGGAGCTACCTCCATATCAGAATTGGATTCCTTTATCCTTTACTGGTTCCCCTCAACTATTTGCTTGGCCTTTAAAAACATATTCAAATCTCTTCAAGTTCAAATTTGCTAAGTCAGATTCTTTGAATCTATAGCCAAATCTATAAATTTGAAGTTTTTTTTTTGTCAGTCTTGGGACTTGAACTCTGGGCCTGGGTGCTGTCCCCGAGCTCTTTAGCTCAAGGCTACCGCCCTACCCTTGGAGGCACAGCACCACTTCCTGTTTTTACTGGTTAATTGGATATAAGAATCTTAAGGTCTTTAGTGCCGGGGCTGGCTTTGAGCTGTGATCTTCAGAGCTCAGCCTCCTGAGTAGCTAGGATTACAGGCGTGAGCCACTGTGCCTGGCTAAATTGAAGGTTTTGATCATTAAACACTTCTTTTCTATCAGCACAACTGGGAATTTTATTTACAATAATGGCAGAGGATGCCATTATAGTAATAAAAAACAAATTCATTATAAGGCCTCTTTTTTTTCTCCTTTCTTGCACATAAATGTCCAGGTTTGCTTTCACACCTTATGATCAAGACTATGATTATAAAATGGCAGGACTGTGGAGTTGAACTTCCACTTGGATGAGTGCAATCATACCCACATCCCCTAGAAGGGGGAGAAGGTAGAAATAGAAGCAACACAAAAGGGCTAAGTCAGTGAGGCCCATGGGAATGAAGTTGGTTACCATGGTAAGCTTATTCTTGACCGTGGACTCAGTGTAGACTGCTGGTCTATGGGTGAGGATAAATGAAAACAAGTCTCATGTGCAATCCTGGCTCCATTTATACAGCTCTTTTACTAGAAATCAAGAACTTGCTTGATGCTCCTTGAAAATGTGCTGAATTTCACCACCTGAACTTGGAGCGTTTGAATTAATGCTGGTTTAACTTTTGGAAATTTCTGTGCAGAGATATGTAATCTTAAATTTTGAAGAGACCAAGGACAGATATATTGTAATCTCATCTCAGATAGGAATCTCTTCTCTTGCATACCTAAAGCTGAGCCTCTAGAGATGGAGAATTTCTCCTTTCCACTTTTCGGACATATAAACCTTTTCCTTCCATGCAATGACCTCCTAAAATAGATGAATTAAAACTTTTCTCTTGAATGCCTTTCACAAGTTGGAAAGTGATGAATCTGCTGTTCCCATTTTTTACAGTGAATATTTGTATGCTGTTCTTACTTGGTTATTTGGCAGGCAGTAAAAATGGTCTTGTCAATAGTAATTAATAAATAAAAGCTTTGCCTTTCAATTTAGTCTTTACCATTCCAGCTCAGAGTCCATCCTCTTCAACATGTTACATTTTAAAGTTTTCCAGCCAATTTTGACAGATGGATTTGAACTGTGTTCAAAGTTGTGAATCTAATGTGTACCAGTTATGTGGCTTTGGGAACATTTTCTAACTCCATTGTGATTTAATACATAATGTGGAGTTTCTAATCCATAAATTGGAAAGTGTAGGCTTGCATCATAGGGTGACTTTCAGTATAATATAATTTTATAGCTGTAAGGGTTGAGCAGAAATATTCAACATATAAAAAGAGGTAACAATGTTAGTATTATTTTTGCAATTATTAAAATCAATTTTAGAAATATATTATTTCCTGAAAGACTGCATTTTCTTCACATATACTTTGCTGTATTGCTGTGAATGTCTCTTAAATATTTTTCTCTCTATCTCAATACCTCTACCTGTAAATTGATCTATAGAGCTTTAATTTATTATAGCATGAAAGGATTGGAAACATGAACACATTTTGGTCAATCAATTACTGAATATAATTTATTGCTTCTTAAGCAAGATATTGAATTAATGGCTTGTACTCTTGTTTGGTTTGCTTGCCTGCCTTACCACTTGAGTCATATTTCTAGTCCAAAATTTTGCTGGTTAATTGGAGCTACAGTCTGGTGAACTTTTCTTCTCAGGCTTACTTTGAACCTTGATCTTTGGAGCTCAGCCTCCTGAGTAGCTAGGATTGGAGGTCTGAGTCATCAGTATCCAACTTGCCACATGATTTGAATGTTTTCTCTGCCAAGTCCCAGCTCACCTACTTCTTCTATCCTCAAAGGTATCTATTTTAGAATTTTCAATGTTTGCATGCCACATTATGATATTCATTCTATCATATTTCTTTTATCCATATTGATTAGATTTTTGTGATTTGTCTATGTAATGCAAATATAGCTTGTGATTTATGATTTTATTAGTCTTCTTTGATATGCTGATGCAGGTTTAGCTCATCCATTTTGCAAAAGATTTTGAGTGCTTTGCATATATTATCTTATTTAGTCCTGAAAATAATGATTTAAGTAATGTTTATAATCTGTTCCTAGCAAACAGGAATCTAAGCTTCTTGCAGACTAATTTCTAAGAAGAGGTGGTTGTCAGTAAATTCTGATCTTTATGAACAGCTTTGTCTCTTACTATATTTTATGATTTATGGAATTAAACAAGTCTCCCTGAAGGTAATCAGATCCTTCTCATTTTCAAACATGGAAAGAGGTAGCTACTACCAACTTCTTTTTTAAAATATGATTTTTATTTTTAATTGTTATGATAAAGGTGATGTACAGACGGATTATAGTTATATAAATCAGGTGATGAGTAGATTTTGGGGGGGGCAATGTCACCCTTTTCCTCACTGAATTTCAACTTCTTTGTCAGCATTGAATTCTGAAGTTGTTAAAGCCTATTTTCTACTGTGGCTCCTTCTTGAGGTGCCTTCTGTTGAGGGACTAAAATCCTCCAAAGTATCTCTCCGGTAACTTCGTGGGAAGAGGTTGGGGTATAGATGCAGCTGCATTGGGTTTGTGCCCACACATCCAGGCCTGCCTCAGACTCGCTCTGTCCCTTCCTGTGACCTTGCAAGTTGGGTATAGACACAATAATCACATGGATAAATGAAGCCTCAAGTAGCTAAAAAAATTACTCAACTTGGTACATGCCTAGACTAAGTAGATTCAATGTCTGAACCAGGATTCTCTGAACTTTTTCCATCATATCACATTGGGCCTGATAGAAAAAAGAATTGATACTTTATGCAGACTGAATCCCTAAACTTTCAAATAAAATTCCATGGTAGAAGAGAATAAATACTGATTTTTTTTGCCAGTACTTGGGTTTAAACGCAAAGCCTTGAACTCTTGTTTGGCTTTTCAAAAAACTTAAAATCAAGGTAGCATTTTCTCATTTGAGCTATGACTCTACTTCTTGTTTTTTAATTGGAGAGCTGCTGGAGTTGGCTTTGAATGTTGATTCTTAGACCTCAGGCTCCTAAGTAACTAGAATTATAGGCATGAGTCCCTCGTGCTTAGCTTAATTTGGAGAATTTTTTGGTCAAGTAATTTACAGGGAGATCTATTTTACTCTGCAGTCTAGAGTGAACATTTCAAGGTAACGATTTAAGTGTTTCAACATTTACTTAGTGACATATAAACCTCTGAAATAAAAGCTGTAGGTTTCAAACAGTTTGACCCAGGCAAACTTAAATATTTCATGCAAATTAACATTCCTGGCTGTCCATAATCCAGTGGGTTGACAATTCTGATGGAAAAGTCATACTGTCCAATTTCCCTTCCCCCTCACCTCAGAGCCGGTGTCCTCAGGAGGTTTCGGTATTATAAGATAAATCTCACTTACCAAGTGAAAGAATAATGTTGGATGTATTTTAGGTTTGTATTCAAACCCAATATAAGGTTGGTTAAGCATTTTTCAGAAAGCAGGGAAGACTGGCTGGTCAGTTTTAGATTTTCTTCTCAACCCAGTAATCGAGTGCGCATTAAAACACTTTAGAGAGTGGTTCTGTGTGAGCTTTGCCTTGGGATCAAAGGTTTTCTCTTTGGATCATGAATAAACACCTGGGACAGCCCCAAGGACTTCTGGGAGAACCCAGCCCTGTCCAGGGAGCATGTGCTCAGAAGAGGCTCATTATCTCAACCTCTCCACATATCTTGGAGGAATAAAGCAAACCTTCTGAGATTTCATGGCAACTGCTAAGCCTTCTAGGTCTCAAAGCTCAACTGAACTTCAGGGAATGCACATGGCAGTTTATGCCACTAACCCTCCTCAAGTTCTACAGTCTTGCACCTAGTGGTAGTGTCAGGACTGAAACCTAGAGCAGAAGGCTTTTGAGGAAGATATCTTTTATACTGCATCTGGCTTAGTCTTGATGTCAAATTGCTTGTCAGAGGCTGAAAGCCAGCTGCGTTGTCTGCTTAACATATCATAAGGAATGCAGCTGGCTCAGGAAGAAACGAGTCTGGATTGATCTAAACATGTCTTATTTCCATCTACAGGGAGTAGCTTCTTAGCTCAGCTCTGCTAAAGATCCATTTCCAGGTCTTTATGTTCAATCTTTATTCCATCTCTCAGCTCTTCCTTGGTCTGAAATCTGCAATCTCTTTGTTAGGACCAATCTCTCTGTCCCGAGTTCCACTTGTCTTAAATTGTTCATAGAGTAGTCTGTCCTACACAGCTACACTCTGGATTCCTGGAGTGGCCTTAGTGTGCTGCATTCCTAGATAACATACGGTGTGTTTTCTTAGACTGATTCTCCAACTTGTTACCTTTAGCCACTCATGATTTTAGCATCAGTGTTCTTCCAAAAAGTAGGAGTCTCAAGTGGCCCTTGTGCCCCACTGGCTTCTAAGTAACATGTCTAGAATAAACTTCTTTACTAGCAATCATTCTGCCTATCCAGGGTGTTTTCCTTTTTCTTTCAATTACAGAACCAGATGATGCAAAAATACATTATGAAAGAGGGAGACAATCACACCTCAGGATTTCTAAAACTCCATTTTGACATTATTAATGATCATTTCCTATAGTTAAATACATTTGGGGGCAATTGCATGATAAGAACATACATTAAACCAGTTTTCAAATGTTTCCTGCAATCTGTACAAAGCAGAGGAGCAGTTGGGCAGAGTTGGAATCTTCCAACTCTAGTATTACCAAGATAACTGGAGAAAGTAGGTCCATATAGCACCTCCCTCCCTCCTTTCCTTCCTTCCTTGCTTCCTTCCTTGCTTCCTTCCTTCCTTCCTTCCTTCCTTCCTTCCTTCCTTCCTTCCTTTCAGCTCTAGAACACTTTTATGTGTTTTGCTATTATTATTGCCATTATCATTAATATTAAGTATCTTTCCAGAACTTCTGTTTGAATATCTATCTAGAAAGAAATGCTTTAAAAAGGAAATGGAAAGACTTAGAAAAAATCATATTAAGTGAAGTAAGCCAAACTCAAAGGAACATAGGCTCAGTGGTTTCCCTCATTTGTCATAATCAGTAGAAACCTTGGGCTGTCCTAGCAGAGATTTACAATAGAACAAAACCTACATATATAAGGTCATATAGGATGATTCTAAATGAAAGGACCTCCAGGATATAGAAACAAAAGCCATATAATGAGTGATTGTTTTCCTTAATGTACTGTTATCTCTCATCTCTTTTGCTGTCCCTTGGTTATCTCATATTGTTACAGTATTTTACCTTGTTATCTGATATACTGTATATATACTTATTTGGTTATTTGAAATAGGATAGGGAAGGGGGGAAAACAAGATGGGGAGTGGGGGGAGGGAAATGGGGACCAAGACGTTAGAAAGGGTATAAATGTTTGTGAAGTAATGCACCTTCTATCTGGTAAATATAATGTAACCTTTCTATTAATTATACTGAAGATATATGCAAAAATTGTATGAAGGAGCAACTGAATAAAAAAGAGAGAAATTAAAAAAATACCTTAAAAAGAAAATCTGGGTCAGGAAATTTCGAGCAAGTGTTTTACTGCAGGGAAAGCTCAAGAAAACTCTAAGTCAGGAAATGGCTAAGCATGATCTTATTTCACCTGACTTTGGTCTGGTCCTCAGAAGAACTCTGGAATATGCATTACCTGTGGACTAGTTCTGCCTCTAAGTTAGAGATGAGGCTTCCTGAAGCTGGTGCTACTCATTCATTCACGATGGTGCATTCCACTGACTGGAGGTGGGACTTCCTGGCATTTCTAGGTAAAGTGGATTTCTTAGGTTAGAGCTATTCTCCAGAGAATTCTGTGTGCAGCCATCACAAGCAAATCTTTTTCATTATATAAGTTGATGAGCTCTACTTTGTATTTTGTATGTCAACTTAACTGGGTTTTCCACGCATTCCAACTGAAAAAGTTTTATTGTCAATTTGTTTTTATGTGCTGGTCTTGGGGCTTAAACTCAGGGTCTGAGTGCTATCACTGAGCTTTTCTTTTTTTTTTTTAAGTTAAGGCTATCTACTCTACTACCTGAGACACAGGTCCATTTGTGGATTTTTAGGTGATTATTTGGAGATAGGAGTCTCACACACTTTCCTGACCAGGCTGGCTTTGAACTGCAGTCCTCAGATCTAAGCTTCCTGGGTAGCTAGGATTGCAGGTGTGAGTCCCAGCTGCTCCATGATATCTATTATTTTATGTACTTATCCAGCCATTGGAATAGCTAGGTAGAAGAATATTTACCAGACTACCTAAATGAACATCACCAGGCAGTGTGAAAAAGGTATGACTTATGAAAAACTTTGTGTGGGCAATAAATTAGAAAAATGACATATTATCAGGAAGCAAATGTTTTAACAGGAAATCATACTAAAAGTAGCTAAGGAAAACTTCCTGACATGAATGCTTACTAAGAAACTATGATAAAAGGAACAATGTTTATTCAGACAAAACATTGGAGATACATCAATACAACAAATTGCAAATCTTTGAATGTATCTAAATAGTCATGAGAAGTTGGTATATTGTGAAGATGCTTTGTTATATCAGTCTGGAAATCCCAACTATGGAATGATTGGTTAATCACCTGGAAAGAGAAATTCAGACTCTATCTCATAGCTTACCTACAAACTCAACCAAATCAAGTGTTATAAAGAAAATGTAGGTAAATATTTGTCTCTTTGTTATCATTCAGTGGAAAAATGTATTTTTTTGGTTGGTCATGGGGCTTGAACTCAGGACCTAGGCATTGTCCCTGAGCTTTTTTGCTCAAGGCTACCATTCTACCACTTTGAGCCACAGCACCACTTTCAGTTTTCTGATAGTTAACTGGAGATGAGTCTCATGGACTTTCCTGAATAGGATTGCTTTGAACCTTAATCCTCAAGTATCAGCATCCTGAGTAGCTAGGATTAAGTGTGAGCCACTAGTGCCTGGTAGAAAACATTTTTTTTCTGTTTTTGTTTTTTCCCAGAACTGGAGCTTGAACTCAGGGCCTGGGCACTGTCCCTGAGCTTCTTTTGCTCAAGGCTAGTGCTTTGCTACTTGAGCCATACAAACCTTTTTTTAAAAAAAAAACTTAAAAATACAGAAAGAAGGGCAGGTAGCATAGCTTAGTAGTAGTGTGCTTGTTTAGCATGCATGAAGCCCTGGGTTATAGTCATCAGTACCATATACACAGCAAAAGCCAGAAGTGATGCTGTGGCTCAAGTGACAGAGCACTAGCCTTGAGCAAGAGTGTCTAAGTACAGTGCCCAGGCTCTGAGTTCAAGCCCCAGAAAAAAATACAGAAATAAATGATAAAATGCATGTATTTGCCTATATAAAATAGTAAAAGATTTCCTACGTCATAATAACCCTGTAAATATAAAAGGTAATAAAATGAAAACTATTTCCTGTTTTTGGTAGTATTGGGATTTGAATTCAGGGCCTTACCCTTGCTCAGTTTGTTTCCATAGCTGATGCTTTACTATGTGAGACACTCTTCCAGCCTGGCTTTTTGTTGGTTATTTTGCAGATGGTATCTAGCAAACTCTTCTGCTGAGTCTGCTAACCTCCAGATCTCAGCCTGCTGAGTAATGGGGATTTACAGGCACAAACCACTGTCACCCAGCTTGACAAAGGTTTTCTACAGATGCCAGGAATGCACATTCTGTTAGATTCATCTGCCAGGCTCTTACTTCACTTGTTTCTTCTCATCTCCCTCAACTCCTCATTTTCTACTGCAGAAATAAATAATTTAGGAGCTGGGAATGTGGCTCAGTGGTAGAGTACTTGCCTCACATGCATGAAGCCTCAGTACCACATACACTGAAAAAGCCAGAAGTGGTGCAGTGGCTCAAGTGGTAGGGTGCTAGCCTTGAGCAAAACAAGCTCAAGTACAGTGACTAGGCCCTTAGTTCAAGCCCCAGGACTGGAGGTGGGGGGGGGGAGACTCTCAGTGACTTAAGACAACATGCATTTATTTCTTGCTTTTTACTTTTTTTCACAATGCCACATCACTCAACCAGCGCCATTCAGTGCAATTCTAACGTGTGTGTGTGTGTGTGTGTGTGTGTGTGTGTGTGTGTGTGTGTAGGTGGAAAGACAGATAGAACCTTGATACTTCCTCATCTCAGTTCTCCCCATAAAGTCTCCTAACATTTTCCTCTTATTCTTGGCTTCCTCTATAGGATCCAGAGAAGTTGGAAAAAAACAATAGGTATTAAATCTTATATTTTATTAAAGAATTCCATTGGCACTTAGAATCAAGGCTCATTTTTTACTGTGGCATATATGATCTGTGATCATTTGTGCTCTGTCCTCTGCCTACATCTTTTTTTTTTCTTAAATCTTATTATCTTCTGTTTGTTCCTTGAGAGCCCAGCTTACTCTTGCCTCAGCTGGGCTCTCAAGGAACAAACAGAAGCTAATAAAGTTATGAATGATGAAATTACAAAAGAAGGCATGAAAATGGCTAAACAGGTAAAAAATTTAACATCATGACAATAAAAAATAATAAATGTATAGAGCCATGAAATATTTGTTTGTCTTTATAAATCACCAAATGCTTGAAAGATGATCACAGTCCTTGCTGCAGACAGGAGTTCTGTCAACATACACCTTCAGGGCATGTGAGGTCTGGGGAATATCTTATTATTTATATGAAATTTCTCGATCCCCAGAGTTATAGGGAATTACCTGAGGAAATAATCACAAATGTGCATATAGATTTGTGATAGTGATATGCAATTTCTTTTTAGTAAATTGGAATATCACAGTGCCCAAATTTACTAAGATGCAGTAGCTTAGTTAGATGTGAGATTCTGATTCTAATGCCATAAGCATTTCCCAGCACACACACACACACACACACACACACACACACACACACACACACACACAGTTACTTTTAGTTCTTGAATACTGCATGAATGTAATACAAATGAGCCACTCTTTATTCAGGCAACTGGAGAATTCCCCAAGATAAAGTATTAAAAGCCAGGCATTCACAGGGGTGGCTTAGTCAAAATACTCCAACAGTGCTAAGTAGGGAGGATCCAGTGAGAGCTCATTGCAAAGGTAGGAAAGGCCTTCTACAACTTAGTTACCTGCTCAGGTTAGTTAACCAGCATTAGCTAATCATACGTCACTAGTTGTCATATGCTTCCTTTTAGAGATTAATGACAAGAAAAGAAAAGTGTTTACTTGTATAGTAAAGATATAACTCTTTTTTTTTTTTGCCAGTCCTGGGCTTGAACTTCAGGGCTTGAGCATTGTCCTTGGACTTTTGTAAGGCTAGAGCTCTACCACTTGAGCCACAGCACCATTTCCAACTTTTTCTATGTATGTAGTACAAAAGAATTGAACCCAGGTCTTTGTGCATGCTAGGCAAGCACTCTACCACTAGGCCAAACTCCCGGCCCCAAGATGTAACTCTTTTGGACACTTTCTGTCTAGATTGGCTGAATGCATGGATGTGGAATCTGTAGATGTGGAAGACCAAGAGTATGTGTGTTTGTTGTTGTTATTATAAAAGTGATATACAGGGAGGTTACAGCAGTTTTTCCCTCCTATTTGCACCCACAAATTGTACGGTTCATTTTCAAGGTAGTGTCTAGTGAGTATCACAACTGCATTTGGTCACCCTTGTCCCTGCGTTTCTGTGCCCCCTTACTCTCCCAAACACAGAGAAATGAAAAGAAACAAAAACATCAATGAAGAAAAAAATCACTGTGTATTTACATATATAAGTGTATATTAAATAAAACACTATAGAATTCTTAAAATTTTAAAATGTTATTATAAAGATGATGTACAGAGAGGTTACAGTTATATAAGTCAGGGAAAGAGTACACTTCTTGTTTTTTTTGCCAGTAGTAGGGCTTGAATTCAGGGCCTGGGCACTGTTCTTGGATATTTTTTGCTCAAGGCTAGTGCTCTGCCACTTGAGCCACAATACCACTTCCAGCCTTTTCTGAGTATGTGGTACCAAGGAATCAAACCCAGGGCTTCATGCATGTTAGGTGATCACTCTACCGCTAGGCTATGTTTCTGGCTCAGGAGTATATCTCTTTTTGGATAATGACACCTCTTCCCTTGCTCTTTGCTCACTCACAAGTTGTGTTGTTTATTTTTAACATAGCGTCCAGTGAGTACTATTGAAGAGCCACTATTCTATTTCATATAACATTTATAGCATGATACAGTAACATTTTTTTGTCAGTTGTTGCACTTGAGCTCTGGATCTGGGCATTGTCCCTGAGTTCTTCAGCTCAAGGCTACTGCCCCGCTCCTTGAGCTACAGTGCCACTTCTGGTTTTTGATTACTTGGAGATAAGAGTCTCATGGACTTTAGTGCCTGGGCTGGCTTTGAACCTCAATCGTCATATCTTAGCCTTCTGAGTAGCTAGGATTATAGGTGTGAGCCACCTTGCCCAGCTTACCATAGCATTTTCCATGTAAGCTTTTTTTTTTGGGGGGGAGAAGAAGTTCTCTTCTGTACCCAAGAAATTTGAGAATTTCCACATTTCAGGAAAAACAATCTGTTTGGAATGTCTCTTGTTTAGGATATAATGACTTCCCCTGAGCTTGTTCAGGTTTATGTATGCCACTGAAAGAGAAAGTCTCACCCGCTTCGTGCAAAGTTTGCAAGTTAGCTCTTTCCTTTCCTTTGGGTGTATAAACCTTTAGAACCGTGTTTGTGTCTGGTGCCAATGGTCCAACATTCATAAGCTGCTCAAGGAGAAGTCTTGCCACATCTTTGAGTAATGCAGCAGATTACAGTGCTCCTATCAATCAAGTGATAGAGGTTGATAAAAAATAGCATGTGATACCAAGTTAAAAGATGTCAATGCTGATGGCACAAAGTTCTGTACAGATGCCATTGTTACCTGACCATGTTCTGCATGCATTTTTTGGACCATTTTGTGTAAACCTCCAGACCATTCCAGAACGTGGGCACAGAAAAGTGACATTACTCATGGAAATTCACAAAGTGGAAGAAGGAATTTGAACACAGGTCCACTATTGGAACTTATGGGTTAAATAAGTATGGCTGCATACATTTTCCTTCAGCTGTTGACAGGGCTTTGTAGAATAGTAAGATTCTACCATTAAACTTAAAAAGAAAAATAAAGCGTTGCCCACATTTCCTTCAGTGAGTAAGTTCTGTTAATTATTGATTAAATGACACCGGCAGTGTGCACGGTGGGGAAGTCAGTCATTTGTGCAAGTGTGGGGATGCATGCTTGTAATCCCAGTGCCATGGAGGTGAGGGCAACAGGATTGTGCGTGTGAGGTCACCTTGGGCAAGATGACTTTTCAAAAGAACAAAACTAGCTAGGTATGGTGATACGTGCCAGTCATCAGAGTTACTCAGGAGGCAAAGCAGGAATCGGGGGAGCCTATAGGGAAAGCAAAAATGACAAAAATGGGCTAGGGCACAACTCAGATGGTAGAGCATTAGACCCTGGGTCTGACTTTTTACTTATTGGTAGCGTAGAATAACCATAGTGAATACTTCATGGGATTTTTATGAAGAAGCCATGAGTTGAACATCAATAAAATTAATATGGCGTTCCGGTGCTTATGTGCAGCCAATGAAACATGAGTTGAATAAAAGGGACTTCATATTGTCACTTATTGTACCTGTCTCGTGAGACAGGATACAAAGGGCCATTGCAGATTGCTAACCAACTCTTCCGAGTGCATAGCACAGAAGTGTCTCCCTTCTCTCCAGGACGAGGCTGAGGCATGCTGGGGGCTGCCTGACAGAACCAAGCATGGGTGAGGAAGAAGTGAGAATACTAACAACATGTTGGTGCGTCTTTTCTGGTGGGATCTTTCCTCTGGGGGTTGGAGAACCCTAATTAGAACCTTAGGGCCTGATTAGAAACTCCAGTCAATGGCAATCCCCTTGTCTCCTTCTTCTGGGATGAAGGGTCCAGGATAGGATAGACCGGAGATCCCATGACTATTAATTGGTGTTCCCAGTTAGTGCTGGGGTTTATGAGCTACGGGTGCTGGAGCTGCTTTATGCCTGGCTCTCCCAAAACTCTTCTTGGAGACCACATTCTGCCCACACTCATCCAGCCTTCTCAGCTGGGGGAAGGACCACTTGGTTCTGCTAAAGGTGAGGGGTGGTTGAAATCTATGCAATATATATATATAATGTATGTGTTAGAAACCATTGTCTGGATTGGAAATGTACTTAATGGCCTAGATCATGTTTTCCTATCACCCCAAATTGGCTTTTATTTTTGTGTCTTTACCAAGTAAGGTCAAAGCCAAGTATAATTATGTGTGTGTATGTGGGGGGAGGGTATACAATAGGCTGGGATTTATTAGTCTTTATTATTATTTAATATTCATTACTCTTTCAATGACTCAAGACTTTAGAATATTTGGGTATCTCTGGATTTTAGGTGTCACAGGAGACTAAACATGTCTTAAATCTGCTTTCAGTCATTGTTTTGGCACCAGAAGAGATAAGATAGTGGAGGCCACATGGAAAGGTAAAAGGGCTATTTAGAAGTCTTTGTTCATCCTCTGAGAAGCTTGGTAACATTGTTCAGTCTCTGAGAGGCTTGTTAAAAGTATTTGGAATGACTCAGCAAGGAGAGCTGGAAGTTTACTCAGTCTCAAAACCAGCAAGAGTTCCTTTGTAGGAGAGTAATTTCTCTAGTCTTGAAGTTGTTTACGCTCCAGAGAGGTGATGGATCAGAAAGAGTTGCTGTCAGCTTAGATATCAGCTGTTAATCGTGTCAGGGAAGGCATTTCTGCTCAGGGTGCCAGATAAAATCTTATATCCCTGTAGCTTATGGAACCACTTCTGTGACTGGCCAAGTCTTCTCTAAGGAGTAGAGGACTGAAGTCTCCCATTTAGGAACTGATCAGCTCGGGGTAAATGCTGAAGAGCTTAACTGTGAAAGCTTAAGACAGCTGACCAGAACTGGCATTCATGCTCATGTTTTGTACAGCTATCTAGTCTAGGAATTCCCATGTCCAAATATTACTTCTCCCCACCCATTCTCAAAGAGTAATGGTAGTACAACCACCTCCATCACGTCCTCAGAAGCAGGAATCTTTGAAGCTTGGGGTCAATAAAGCTGTGCTAAGGGGGGCAGCCCAGATTACAGGAGAATGGAGTTCTGCCCACTCCAACCCTTCTCATCGGGTGATGGTATCCAAGCAAGATTCTTCATAGCTCTGTACATCTCTTTCCGCTTGTCTAGGCTGAGAGTGATGCTATTTCATCTGTCTGGAGACAAAGTGGTAGTGGTAGTGCTGCTGGTGCTGCTGGTGGTGGTAGAACCGTGGCTTTGCACTCATTCTGGGGAACGAATGGACTAGAGTCTGGAGGACGGGGTACAAGTGAAGGTAAAGATTAAGAAACGGGAGGTCAGTATTGGGGAAGATGTTATATACCACCTCAGCAGCTTACTGAAGGATCTCAAAGGGAGGAAGAATATCAAGATGGTGGAAGATGGCTTTGAACCACCATCCTTAGATCTCAGCCTCTTGAGTACCTAGGTTGACAAGCATGCATCACCTATGCCTAACTCTTTTCTTGTGTCTTGTGTCTTTTTCTTTTCTTTTTATTCAACTAGAAAATGGTCCTCTGAGATTTTTCCAAATGAACTTCTGAAAGAAACAATTCTTAAGTGGTGGTGGTTTTCATCCCCTGACTTAAACCACTTAAAGCACAGCAGGAGCTGCCATATTGGGTTCACCATGTAAACATCTCGAGAGCACAACTCTGCCCTGACACTCTGCACGTCAATCAAAGCATGCTGTACCTCATTTCATTTTCCTCTTACAAGTTGGCATGGCAGATGACAGTTTTATTATAAGAATGAAGGAAGAGCCACCACCATCTTCAGGTATAGTTCTGTATATTTATGACTGTTTTCCCAGTATCCAGCATTCTGTCTGGCACAGAGAAAATAGGCAGAGCTTTTATAAATTTTCATTGTATAATTCCAGCTGAGAGCACTGACTACATAACTTTGGGCACATCAGACAACCTTTATGCCTCCCCATTTAAAAATAACTTTAAACCTAACTTGAAGGATCTAAGTGGATTAGTTTCCCTGAGCTATATAAATAGTCTTCAGATCCGCGGCTATATATTTCCCACAGTATGTGCTATTAGAAAGCTGATTCTTGGGTATTTAGAGAAATAGCTTGCAAGTACAAACTTTTTTACTTTTATAATCATCTTTGTATGCATTTTTTATTTGATCCATAGTAGCATCTTGGTTCTTAGTTCAGAGGTTTCTCAGTGTAAAGATGACAGATAAAGCCTATTAAAATCTGTTGGATTTTCACTTTTCTGGAACTTCCAATTCGTTTTCTGAGGATTGGGGGAGGTTTAGGGCAGCAGAAGTAGCCTCAACAACACACAGTCATTCTTGAGGTCTTTCTCCTTCAGCTTTGGAGTATGTGAGGGTTACATATCATAGAGGTATGTACCACTGGCTATAAAAATTAGGCTATGATTCTTGGGGGTACATTACAGTAGAGGAGGGATAACCTAGAGTTATCCCTAGAGGCCTCCTATTATAAGGCCTGCTAGATAAATGAAGTATTTCTTGGCCTGACCAACAATTAACAAGTGACTGGGGATACTTAATACTGATGCTACTCAATATTGTAGAGGGTGGTGGATTCAAGGTGGCATTAAGTTTTCACTATCATCTAGGGCATCCTTAAAAGCCAGAAGTAATAATCACATTGTAAGAGTCACACACAGAAAACCAGTGCTTCAATGTTTTATTTACCATTCTAATTTATATGGAATTCTTAAGACTGACTTTTTCTGCTAAGACCATACATATCTCTGGTTCTTCTTTGCCCTGGAGGATTTTGTGGAGTTATTGCCTGTTTGCCCCAATCTTAATCCTTAGGAAGCTGATTGGCTGTTTTATCAAGAATTAGACCTCCTTCTGGAGTACTTTAGGAAACTGGACAATGAATCACATAGCAAGGCACTATTGTTGGTAAGATCTACACTTTGTAGCTCCGCTGAAGATAGGTTTCCTGGGAAACTTTAGTGTCCTTAAAAAAATATCTTCTGTCCATAGTGGTAATGGATAGAGCTGATGTTCACAACGATCATATTGCACATACGTCAAGAGCCTTAATCCCCACCCTTTTCCTGTTTACTGTCTCAAAATCCTGGTTTTGGTCAAATGTCTTAGGAGCTGGCTGTGGTAGTGTAGACCTGGGGATCTCCCTAGGTGTTTCTGTTTTCTGCCTGAGCTTGGACATGTCTCCATCATCCATTCACAGAGCAGCCAGATTTAGGTTGAGCAGCTGTTTGTGTAATGCCTTTCCAGAACCCATTTGGCAAAGTCCTGATTCAGGGAGAGCTAATGGTTCTGATCATCCTGGCATCCAGTGAATTGACAGTTTTCTTTTGTGTTTATTTATTTACCAATACTTGTTTCCACAAAAGAAATTTGACATGGTCTATAAAAATGCATAAGATCCCATAAATTACACGTGAGAAGTGAGAGTTGGACAAAGGGCAAATATCTCTTAGGCAGATGATAGCAAAGGCCAGAGATACATTGGTTCCCTTGACTTGTGTCTCACAATTGGAGCCTGTGGGAGATAGTCCTTAGGGCACCAAGACTCTTTAGGAAGATCTTATTCTGCTGATAACCCCCTCCCCAAAAAAAGTCCCTTTGACCTTCTCATTTTTGCAGACAAGACATTCAGAGATGATGCTGCAAAAAGGAAGAACAGCTGCTTCCAGCTCATCCTTAGACTGTTTGCCAAGACTTTTTACTTAATAGATGGTGATCTCCTCCCTGGCCAAATTTGAGGATGATGAATATAAACCTACTAGAAGGATGCAAGGTACAATAAGAATGATGATCATTGCAGGCTAACTCTTGTTATGAGCAATGGAATATGGTCAGAGCCTTGGACCATGATTCAAATCTCGGCTTAGCGATTTATCTAACTCAAACAACTGATCTCTGCAAACCCATTTAGCAGTCTACAGGTAGGGGAAGGAAGAATAGGTTTTGCCCTTGGATGCTGCAAGCATATGAGGCAGTGTATGCGAAATACCTAGAACAACATTTAACACATAGCCAGTACTCTCTTAATGTCAGCCATGATCATTTATTAGAAGATAAGTTAACTTTTATTTGTGATTCTCCAATTGCCAAACATTGTACTCTATTTAGCACATTGAACAGAAGAAATTGGGTGCATGGACAGAAAGAGCCCGAGCGGCCCGTGTAGTGGCTGTGGTGCTACCACACAGGATGCTGACACAAGAGGATTTTAAGTCAGAGGCTAGCCAGGGGCTGCATGGGGAGGCTCTGCCAAAAAAGAAAAGAAAAGAAAATAGATAAAAGGAAGTGAATAAAAGACAAAAGGGATGGAGGAAGGTAGAAGCAATGAAAATCAGATGATTAAAGTTACTTCTTCCTTATAAAGGAAAAATGGGGAAGGGGTATTCCTTAGCATGTTGGTTAAACTGGCATTGCCAGCCATTTGTTTATTGTCTGTCTCTTAATTTCAAAGAGTGAGAGACAAACAATTCAGTTTTATCTTTGGGAAAGGGGAGACTTTGATGTGAGACTTGAATATGACTTGATTTTATTTTGGGTGGGGAAGTGGTCTAGTGCAGGAGCTCAACTTAAAAAGAAAACCTCTTATACCTTTTTTTAAAAAAGAGAACATTATTGATAGATATTCCTTTCTCTTCTTAGATTTTAAGAAGAAAAAGAGAGACTTCCTGTTATCGAATGACAGCAGCATACGAGGTTCTTTAGTGCTGTTGTCTTAGGGGAAAACACTGGCTTAGAGATGGGGTGATCCTTTCGGTCTTGACAGAACCTGGGCTTGAATTCTGTTGTTTGTAGCCTTCTACTATGCGCTTTCTGTCTCCTCATAACTGCATCCTTTCCCAAGAAAACAACTCTCCAGCAGCAAAGACCCAAGATGTCTCTCAGAACAGTAGTGGACTTAGGCCAACCTCCTATTGTATGCTGCTGCAGCCTCGGCTGCCTGAAGCTAGGGCAAATGGTATCCCAATTTCTGAATTGAAATGATGGGCCAGTCTCAGTAGAGAGTATACTGAATTTGGAACCAGCAGTTCTAGTGATGTTTATTCTGTGGTCTTGGGAAAGTGGCTTAACCATTTTGAATTTTATAAATTGGAGAAACACCAAATTTCTGATAGGCTGGAAAACTTAGTAATTGTTTGGAGGTTTTATATATCAAATGTTACTCAGTGTTAGGCTCAATGTATGTTTCCATGAATTACTTCTCTTACTACATCAGTGCTATTATTTTCATTGCATAAATATCAAAATGGAGATTTCAGAGATCAATGAATTAGCCCAAGGTCACACAAGCAGAAATGGCTGGGTCAGAATTTGGAACACATTCTGTCCATGTTCTTAGCTCCTATGCCAGATTTCTAGAATTCCAGCTATAACTTTATAGTTGCGTGATATAAAGCTCGCCACAGGAAATCCCATATTCCCCGGGTCTATCTGCTACTAGGAAGATAAAACTTCTGAACAAAGTTGCCTTGAGCGTGTCTCAAAGGGACTGGGGAAACCACATCTTTTGTAATGGGAACAGTGAGATGTGGCTCTTTTATGTCAGTTTGCTTTATTATTTTGAGTAAATTATGTCTGTTAATAGATGTGAGTAGTTATCCAATCTTCAACATTTCTGCCCCAAATTGTATTTGTGATGGCTCTTTAGTATGATCATATTTAATACTCTTCTTACTTGGATATGCACAATTCTCTATGCAATGCCACATATGCTCACAACACTTACTTTCTATTGTGTTACAAAATATGTTTCTTCTACCATGGCATGATGTTACTTTTTTATTATTATCTTTAAGTAGTTGATCCAAGGAGTTGCCATTTAACAAAGCAGTTTATGAGTAAGATGCATCTTAATCTACGTCACTCCTTTCAGCATTCTCTCAACATCCCTGCCCAGCTCAATCTCTTCCCTTAGTTCTCTTAATCCTTCCTTTTTTCCTTCCTTCCTTTTTTGTTTTTTCCTTCCTTCCTTTCCTTCCTTCCTTCCTTCCTTCCTTCCTTCCTTCCTTCCTTCCTTCCTTCCTTCCTTCCTTCCTTCCTTCCTTCTTTCTTTTTCTGCCAGTCCTGGGGCTTGAACTCAGGTCAGGGCCTGAGCACTGTCCTTGGGCTTTCTCAAGGCTAGAGCTCAACCACTTGAGCCACATCACCATTTCCAGCTTTTTCTATGTATGTGGTACCAAGGAATCAAACCAGGGTCTTTGTGCATGCTAGGCAAACACTCTACCTCTAGGCCAAACTCTGGCCCCATTCTTCTTTCTTATTTAACTTTATCATATCCTCATGGCTTTGCTAGAGTTATAGTGCCGCAAGAGTAGGGTTACCAATCTGTTCCATGCAACTCAAAAAGTGCCTGATACATAGTGAAATTCTGTAATAAGGACTTGCATACATACTCCCTTCCTCCTTCCTCTCCCCTCCCCCCTCCTCCTCCTTCTCTTTCTGCTTCTGCTTCTTTCCTTTTGGCAGTCCTGGGGCTTGAACCCAGGGCCTGATCACAGTCCTTGGCTACAGCCCTACCACTTGAGCCAAGGAACTGAACCTGGGTTTAGGTGCATGCTAAGTAAGCACTCTACTACTAGATCAAATTCCTGGCCCCAAGATTCTTATTTCTTGATTGGGATGATTTTTTTTCACAAATTCTTGAAAACATAGCAAGCCATTGTTTTCTAGATCAAGACCTGGCCCTCAACAAGTAAAGCAACATAAATATTTATTTATTTATTTCTTCCAGTTCTTTTTTCTTTCATATATTTTTTATTGTAATTAATAGAAAGGTTACATTATATTCACCAGATAGAAGGTGCATTACTTCACAAACATTGACACCCTTTCTCATGTCTTGGCCCCCATTTCCCTCCCCCCATCCCCACCCCTCATCTTGTTTTCCTCCCTTCCCTATCTGATTTCAAATAACCAAATACGCATATATCTAATATATCAGAGAACAAGGTGAAATACTGTAACAATATGAGATAACCAAGGGACAGCAAAAGAGATGAAAGATAACATAGTACATTAAGGACAACAATCACTTATTATAGCAACATAAATATTTATATGATCAAGAATCCACTGTGGGAAAAACTAACAGATACTGACCTTTATTCCATTACTGGAACAGCTTTTGCCAAGCATTGATGTAAGATCTACTTTATTATTTCTCTGAATTTTAATGAGATCTTTCTTAAATTCGAGTTTTGTTTGTTTGGAAGATCAAGTGAGGACATGGAGAATCACGGTGGAATTCCACATTCCATCCTTTCAGTATCCCAAATTACAAATGTTCAAAAGCACAGAGAAAGGACTGGTATAAAGATGAGCAAGAGTCCCAGGTGTATTAGAATTTGAAATCCCGTGTGATGCCCTTGTCTCTTTATGGGCTTTGCAGGCTGAATTTTCAATGGCTTGATTGAAGCATCTTGCTGATTGACAGTGATCTGGCATTTTGAAAAAGGGACAGGTCTTTGGAAATAAAAGGAGAACTTGGGAACCAGGCCATGTTTGCTTGGCAGGAAGAGAGAGGAAGGAGCGAGGTAGGAATGGACTGATCAACAGAATGTGGAACTTCTGACAGTATTTGCTTTTTATGGCACTTGAGTCCATTGTGTTTGAGGTAGGTTTGACATTGGAACTCCAAGGGTTGTGGACTTAGAGATAAGAAGATTCTAGAATATATCTGGAAACATGTCCCATGACTTAAGAAACCATGTTTTTTAAAATTTTCTATCATGATCTAATTTTAATTCACAGATAAAATTATGTTTAGATATATATGGTCTAAAATATGGACACATTATAGAATGGTTAAATCAAGCTAATGTACTTAGATTTTTGTGCTGAAAACACTTAAAATTTGCTTTGTTGTTGCTTGATCTTACTGAAGTTTTGTATGCTTTGAGTAATTTCACCCTTCTCCTCCCAAGTCTCACTGTTAGCCTCTATTTAATTCCCTGCCTATCTAGATTTAATCCTCTTTATCTCTGTTCTCACAAATAAAAGAATTCTTTTTGCTTTTTATGGCTAAGTTGTATTTCACTGTGTATGTATAACACAGTAAGGAAGCATAATTCTAAGTGCAGGAAGGAGAGATAATGCATCGTACATATCTTATGCAAATCATATCCTATGTAATAATACTGTGATTTAGCATTACAATCACATTAGTCCAAGAAGGAGGCCAAGGTTGAGAAAGGTTGAATTAATTTACTCTGGGTTTAGAAAGATTGGACCTTCGCCTGATTTCCAAGTGCAGTCCTTCATGCCGTACTTCTAAGTTTTATCTACTAAAACATGTTTCTTTTCTTTATGATATTTTTTTTATTGTAATTACTAAAAGGGTTACATGATATTTGCCAGATAGAAGGTGCATTAATTCACATACATTGATACCCTTTCACATGTCTTGGTACCCATTTCCCTCCCCCCCTACACCCCCCACCCATCTTGGTTTTCCCCCCTTCCCTATCAAATTTCAAATATCCAAATACAAATAAATTCAATATATCAGATAACAAAGTGAGATACTATACCAATATGAGATAACCAAGGGGCAGCAAATGAGATGAGAGACAACATAGTACATTAAGGACAACAATCATTCATTATATGGCTTTTTAAAACATGTTTCTTCTCCACTTGAAGATGACCTGCTTTTCTTTTTGTTGTTGTTGTTGTCATCATTGGTTGTGGGGCTTGAACTCTGGGCCCCGGCACTGTCTCTGAACTTTTTAGTTCAAGTCTACAGCCCTACCCCTGGGTGTGGGCATGGGCGTTGGCCCTTGGGCTCTTCAGCTACCCCCCTGAGCCACAACACCCCTTCCAGTTTTCTTGAGGTTAATTGGAGATCAGAGTGTTACAGTCTTTACTGACTGGGCTGACTTTGAACCATGATCCTCAGATCTCAGCCTCCTGAGTAGCTAGGATTACAGGCGCAAGCCACTGTGTCTGGTCTCCTGCACTTCTAATGTGAGATCTGGACAGGTTTGGAAATACTTCAAGAAATGATTTCCTAACCTTGACATGGCTTGTTTACTATGAAACCTGTGAAATGAGCAAATCACTCCACTACATCACTCATATTCTTGTCAGAAAGGGTGCCTTCAGGGCTTTCTGAAAGATCAAACAAAATCAAGTTCATGGAAAATGTAAAATGCATTGCAAATCTGAATGTGCTCTCTGCAACCCAGCAACAATGAAACCAAGCCATAGTTATTTCATCTTCAATGAGATCTTCTTATAATGATTACAGTATTATGATATTTATTTCAGCAAGTGACCTTGTCTTCATGGCAGAAAATGCCACAAGGGTGACAGAATTTATCCTGATGGGGTTCCGGCTCCACACATCACTGCAGATGAGTTTCTTCTTTGTGTTTCTGGCCTTTTATCTGATCACCATCGGGGGAAATCTAGGCATGATTCTGCTAATTCAGAGTGACTCTCGGCTCCAGACACCCATGTACTTCTTCCTCAGCCACCTTTCCTTTTTGGATATTTGCTATTCTTCAGTGATTGTCCCTCAGCTTCTTGTGACCTTGGGGACCGATAAGACGGTCATCACCTATGGATGTTGTGCCACCCAGTTCTTCTTTTTCACACTCTGTGCTAGCACGGAATGTTTCCTTTTGGCTGTGATGGCCTATGACCGCTACATGGCTGTGTGTCACCCTCTCCTCTATGCCATGGCCATGACACCACGGGCTTGCCTGGGGCTGGTGATGGCAGCATACGGTGGTGCCATGGTGAATACTGTGGTCCGTACTGGCTGTACCTTCTCCATCTCCTTTTGTAAGTACAACCAAATAGACTTCTTCTTCTGTGACCTGCCACCTCTGTTGAAGCTTGTCTGTAGTGAGACCAGGCGCAAGGAGCAGGTCATTTTCCTCTTTGCTTTTCTGGTTATCACCACCAGCGTTCTGATCATTCTTATGTCATATCTATTCATCATTCGGGCCATCCTGAAGATCCGTACGGCAGGTGGCAAAGCCAAGACCTTCTCAACCTGTGCTTCTCACATGACTGCAGTGGCTCTCTTCTTTGGAACCCTCATATTTATGTACCTGAAAAGTAACATGGGCCAATCCCTCTGGGAAGACAAGATTGTGTCTGTGTTTTATACTGTGATCATTCCCATGTTAAACCCGGTGATCTACAGCCTGAGAAACAAGGAGGTGAAGGAAGCTTTGAAGAAAGTTTCTCAAAGAATGAGGGTATCCCAAGCAGGCTAAGACTGGCCTTCCCGACACCCACAAGTGCCTGCAAATCATTCTTCAGGGTTTTATCACACATGAACCAGGTGTATTACCAAGATAGACTGAAGGAGAGAAATGTAAGTCTGTGCTCCGGAACTTAAATAAACTGTTTGATGTTGAATCAGAAATACTTCCCCCTCAGTTTTCTCTTCAGAAAAATTTCTGCCTTGCTATGAGTAAAGAGCAAGAGATGGTGAGCCAGAATCAAGAGAGATGGGATGACAGAAGTTTTCTTTTTAATAAATAATAACACTATAAAATCTAAGATTTTTTTCTTGCCTGTTCTGGGTGGGTATTGTTGAAGTTTTTTTCAGTTACTTGAATCTCTTTCTACAAAGCTAATTTTTGAACCTAGAACAATGATAAATCAATAATTCACTTTTAATGTAGGAGGACAGTCATTTTTTAGTTGTAGATTGGAGCCTAGAATAATGACAAGTAATGACAATAATTTAGTGTGGTAGGGAAGTCAATTTTTTGGTTATAGACTGTGGAGTAGATCCCAACTCTGACTAAAGAAACATTTTTAGATATGTCATATCCAACTTAGGTACTTGCCATGGAAGAATACAAGTAATAACTGGAATAAGCAAAAAAAATGAGAGGAAAGGAAATGTGATATAGAAAATGTTCAACTAGGATATGTTATCCTATTTCCCAAGGTGGTGTAGAGGACTAAGGTATTGTAGAATTGCAGAAAGATGTAATGATTTGTGTTACTTATTGGAGAAGTTAGATCTTGATGCCATGCTGAAGTAAATCATACATTCAACTTTGTAATATTTCCTGATCAGTAAAGGTCAAGAGCTCTGTTTTATTTCTGAAGCTCTGCTTACAGACATCTGCCTCAATTAACTTGAGTTATTTCCTATCGTTCAGTGATGAAAATCACTATCTACTTTCATTTTCTCCAGGACATTTAGTTTTTTTTTGTAACAAGACAAAGAGCTATGAATCTATCATTCTTTAATTACCCCATATCTGATAGAAACATTACTTGAGAAATATCTCCATGGATACCTCACTCCAACCCATCAATTTAGTAAATATTCACAGACTACCTGCTCTGTATCAGAACTGGTATTAGGTTCAAAACAGAGTAGTAAAAAAGATAGATATGGATTTCCTGCATAGACAAGGCATAGACACATAACTAATAATTTAGACAGTAATAATAGACAGGGAGTGGGGTTTTTTTTACACAGTTTAGAAAGTGGAAGGAGAAGAAACATGGAGAAACAAACAGTCTAACAGGGTTCTGAGTCTGATCTAGCCAGACCATATTGTCCTGAAGATCTAATACATAAATAGAGACCTAAGAATAACTAATAGTCATGAATGAAAAATAGTCATGAATTTTCAGACAGGAAGAGCTATGAATGCTACAGCCTGTGAAATAGGATGCTTTGAAGGACTGAGAAAAGCCACAGTGACTGTAGACTGAGGGAAGGAGATGCACCTGGCTTAGTGTGAGATGCAGCAAGTGGATTTAGAAGGGACCAGGACAAGAGCCTTGTAGACTTACTTAGGAACTTGAGGAACTTATTTCAAAAGCAGGGTATGAAATGCTTAGCTCTGAATTTTAAAAAGATCCCTCTGGCAGTAGTGTGAAGGGGCTGGTGGCAGTGATGATGGAGGGACATGGACTCAGTTGTCTAAGAAACAATATAGGATGTATTCCAGAACTTGACATTTGACTTCCATGCAGCACTTAGACTTCACTCTCAATGATTTCAGACCATAAGCAAAGCTAGGAGGTGCATGATTATGATGTTGGTTTAGGACAGATGGTTGAAACAATGCTAAACTGGAGGCAATATATTTGGAGGTGCTACCTTTAATTGGTGAACATTTTCTCCTATAAAATCTGACCTTGCTCAGGAATTCAATTGTTCCCTCATCAAAATGTTAATATGAAGGCTGGATATGGTGGGACTCACCTGTAATCCTAGCACTCAGGAGGTGGAGCTAGAAGAATTGTGAATTTGAGGTCAGCCAAAGCTGTATAGTGAGTCTCTATCTCAAAAAGCAAACACAGGGTTCGACTCATTTCTTCTCACCTCCCATGACACATGAGGTAGTTTAGGTGGGCTGTGTTAGTGAGCTAAAGGAAATATGCCTTGCATGGCTTCTTGAGAGTTCAGGAAACTCTAAAGAAACTCTAGTGTTTTTGGTGAACATTTTCAAGAGAAATGTTGTTTTACCAATTGATTATATAATAAATGAGTGGAGATTTTAATAAAATACTTGGGACCTTATTTCAGGAGTGTGTGTGTGTGTGTGTGTGTGTGTGTGTGTGTGTGTGTGTGTGTGTGTGTTTGTGTGTGTTACTGTGGCCTGGTTTTTGCCAATAAGTTAGAGATTGAGTTTTTTAGACTTTTCGTCCCAGGTTGGTTTCAGCCTCCTGATTAGCTAAGATCATAGACATGAGCCACAGATATTCAGCATAGTCTTACTTTTTTTTCTTTCCCTTTTTTATATTGTATTTTATTGTCAGGGTAATGTATAGAGGGGTTACAGTTACAGTCGTCAGATAGTGGGTACCTTACGTCTTGAACACTGATACCCCTTCTCATGGTTTTGTCCCCCTTTCCCCCAACCCCTCCCAATCATCTTGTTTTTCCCCTTGCCTATTTCAAATAAATGAAGTAATCATTTAGAAACATAATCAAGTTAGTAATCTTGGAATCTCTTTTTCCTCAAATTGCCTTTTTTGGTTTTTTTTGGAAGGACTGGAATTTTGAACTCCAGGTCTTGATTTTGTTCTACTTGCTCACTCAGTTGGTGCTCTGCCACTAGAGCTACATTCTAGCCCTGCTTTATGCTGGTTAATTTAGAGACTCATGGACTTGGGCTGGCCTCAAACCATGATCACTTGGGTGTCAGCTTCTTGAGAAACGAAAATTACAGGTATGAACCACTAGTGTCCAGATCCCCTTTCAAATTTCAAATCCATTTTTTCCCATAGAAACTAGGCTTCAACATAATAAATTTTTAGTTGTAATACTCTGGCTTCTATCTACCTAAAATTGAAAAAATGAAGTGGCTTAGACTCTAACTCATTTAATACAGTACGCCAACAGGCCAAAGTACTCTGTCCCTGTCATCATGTAAAACAACACTCATAATTAAATTGTGGGATTCTATTTTCCCTACATTTTAATTTGTATGACTTATGTTTCATGTTTTAAACCTAATTAACTAGATTATCAGCATGGGGCAGGTGTAAAGGGGAAATGAAAGAGCATGACTTATGGAACACATGGTTCTGAACGCTTGTTAGAAGTGCATTTTTATCTATTTGCTTTTGTGTATGGATTTGAATTTAATCTGGAGGTGTCATCATGGTACAGATAAGAACAAAACCATCACATATGTTTAAAATGCTTTAGTCACAAAGCTCAGTCTAGGACACATAAAAATACCCCTCAGATCCAAGAGCTGATGACTCACTCCTATAATCCTAGTGGGATGTGAAGATTGCGGTTTGAAATCAGCTTGGACAGGAAAGTTTATGAGACTCTCATCTCCAATTAACCATCAGAAAACCGGAAGTGGTATTGTGGCTCAAAGCGGTAGAGTGCTAGCCTTGAAGCCTTGAGCAAAAGAAGCTCAGGGACAGAGTCCTGGTCCTGAGTTCAAACCCCATGACCAATCCTCTCTCTCTCTCACACATACACACACACACACAAAAAAAAAACCACCCCAAAACAAAGCATAAAGCTTCTCAGATGCCCCTTCTCTCTAGTTGTCATATCCAGGGCAGCATTGTCACAGTTCTATGCAAATGACCAGAAGCACAGAGCTGCTCAAGTCCAACACAACTGTTACTCATGAGTCTATTTTAAAGCAGTGGAGCCAGAGGGTAGAAAGAGGATGACACATTTGTTAAGAAGGTTGCACTGGTGAAGGAGTTCACAGAAGAAGGTAAGTCTAGCTTCTGAAATTCATCTTGCCTCAAATAATCCTTTTTTTCCTCTTGGCTCTTATTTAGATATAGCATGTCCTAAAGGATGAGTCACTGGAGATTGGGGACAGGGCACAGAAGTGAAAAAGTAGGCCGCCTGCTTCCCTGTGGTGAATCTAGAGAGTTGCTTGTGGAGATCAAGATTGACATTGCACAATTCATCCTTTTTATTCTATTGGAAAAGAAAAAAAAATCTCCGCTATTCCTACTTATCTCTCCTTCAAAAGTCATGATGCTTTCTGAAAATAGTTGAAAAGATCATTGTGTCAGTTCCTTTTTCTCACTGTACCGTTGTCCTTATTTAAAATGTAGCAGTGCAAACACAAAAATAAAAGATGGAAGAATCAATAAAAAAAGTACACTTTACTTGTACTTGATTACTGTGAACTTTTTCTTATTCTCCTCTGGCTAAGTTTGTTTCCTTAGGATTGAAAAAGTTCCCAAAGCCCATTTGCATTTGCTGCATTCTGGATTTGCTATAAGGAGAACCTAGAATATTGTTATCAATTGATTTATTTAAATATTAATTTTTTGAAAGTAGTTCAGTGTACTAATTTTTGTTGAAAGGATGCCATATATTAGCTACTTAGACCAAAGAAGAGAATAGACTAAAACCTGTCCATGTAAGTCTCACATTTTCACAGAGGAGATAAACAAGAAACAAGAAAAACAGCCAGGTAGCAGTGGCTTAAGCCTGAAATCTTAGCTATTCAGGAAGCTAGATCTGAGGATCACAGTTCAAAGCCAGCCCAGGCATGAAAGCCCGTTAAGACTTGTATCCCTAGTTAACCACCAGAAAACCAGAATTTGAGCTGTGGTTCAAAGTGGTAGATCAGTAATTCTGAGCAAAAAAACCCTTCAGAGACACTCCCAGGCCCAGAGTTCAGGCCTCAGAACTGAGCAAAAAAGAAAAGAAGCAGTGAAGATAATATGTAAGTAAATATTATAGTATATGTTCTAAAATATGTTAAGTTCTCTGGAAAAACTGAGAAATTAATCTACAAGTTAAGAAATCGATACCAGCTCCTCCTTCAGAAACAGGTAATTATTTCCTTTCTGGGGTGAACATAGTCTGTATTATTCCAACATTTATTAAACAGTACTCTGTCCCAAATACTATAATGGGTACTGGGGACCAATAGGTCATAATCTCCTATCTCCAAGTGCTTATAACTAGAATGGGTGATAAAAATATAAATAAATATTTGTAATAATATGGAATACTGCAATAATAGTATATGCAAAGTATTTGAGTGTCTTCAGTGGGGAACTCTATTTTCCTGCAGACTGATGATCCAAGAAGTCTGCTGTTAAGATTTCAGCTATGTCTTGAAGATCAAGTTAGGAGCTCACTACTGGACAGAATGTCCGTAACCCTTCTGATAGTGGGAGACTTCAGGGCAAGCTCAGTTACTGGAGCTCAGGGGACGAAGTGGCAGCAGTCAGGTCTTCTTCAGAGCTTCTGTCTATTTCTCTGAGATTTTCACCCGTGGCAGGAGATCAGTGAAGAGTTTAAAGCAGGAAGTGGCATTGCCATGGGGGGGGGCTGCTTCCCACCAGCATGGAGTATATTGTCTGAAGAAACATTCATCTCAAGAAAAGACTCACAAAGGGAAGGAGGCAAGATGGTAGAGTAGAAGTTTTTTCTAGTTGATTCTGTGAATGGTAAGAGTCAAAGCAACAGAGGGGAGGTGATGTTTGAAAGAAAGAAAGAGAGGAGCACCAAGTGCTATGAAAGTGGGACAGAATAACCAAAAGGGATGGAGAAAAAGAAAGGCAGTAGAGCAGAGCAGGAGAGCTGCCTGGGAACGGTGAGTGAATGCAATCATGACACTCGGTGTACATATGTGACAATGGAACGAGGAAAGTTGCTCAGAATGATGGAAGGATGACTCTGATCAAGAGCCATTGTACACATAAATGGACACATTCAGTTGAACACCCTTGTACAACTACTAAATGATAAAAAAGTTAAAAACAAGAAGTAAAAGAGGAAGGTGGAGAAAGAGGAGGAGAAGGAGGAGAAGGAGGAGGAGAAGAAGAAAGAAGAGGAGGAGGAGGAGGAGGAGGAGGAGGAGGAAGAGCTTTACAGCTCCATTCTTGTTTTGCTAGGTTGAAGGGAGGGGAAGCTAGAGCCTCTGTTGACAAGGTAAGCTGGGTGGCCTTGGTGACAGATTCAGATAATTCTTCAGCTCCTGAAAGCCTTAAATCCAGTGTAGGGATTTGGTGGGACAGTAACTCTCCCTCTGTTATCATTAGACAAGAAAAACATTTTCCTATTCTCCATAGCTCAGAGTCGAATAGCCAGGCATCAATATTGGAGAGGCTTGGAAGAAAGGAGCCACCATACCTCAGATTGTCTTAGGGCATTTGGTCCCAGAATCGAGGAGGGAGAAGGCCAAGAGACATGCTTGTGGAGAGGGAGAAGGTCAGATGTGGACCCTCTGGCAAGTCAGAATAGCTTGGCGCTCAAGCAGTGAAGGAACAGTGGATGGTGGCCCTGTCTACACTAAAGAGGATCAGGGTGGAAAGGAGCACCAGTCCTGTGGCCTGCAGAGTTCTCAGGTTCCATGAGCTGTCAACTGGATTGAGGGGTTTGGAGCTAGGCAGGATGTGAGTCTGATCTATCCTGGGCTCTTGACAATAAACAATTAGGAAAGAAATAAACATGGACAAACAACAAAATGACAAGGAATTATCACATGCTGTGGGCTGTCTTGGAACCTTACTCCTCTCTAGCTCCACCTCCTAAGCAGCTGTGATTACAGGCATGAGTCACTACACCCTGCTCCTATTCTGAGTTCATCTTCTCTTCAGGTCCTCAAGTTACCACAGAGGAACAGGATGGGAAGACGAGAAGCTGGAAGATGGCGGCAACCAGTTAGCAATCTTGTAAGATCAGTTCTTTCTCATCTGTGTACATCTTCCAATTGGCACTGGATCCTTATCCTTCTAGAACCCTCTTGGCACCTGTTTTCCTATGACTCATGGAATCTCAGTACTTTAAGTGAATTATCAAGACATCTCATCCCCTTCACCCTGTTGTTATTCTACATGTCCAGCCATACTTAGCCTATATTGTCACAACTGTTTGTTTCTTCCCATCATCCCTCTTGTCAAAACTATTGCTCTATTATCTTGAAATTTTCTACTAAAATGGTATGTGTTTGCTTGATGGGACTTCATATATGTTAATATATTTTAGAGGGATAAAACTATTTTTTTCAAGTTTTCAATACATTCTTTTTAAATTTTATTTTCAAACTATTTTTTTTAACAAGTGAATAGTAGACATTTCCTAAAGAGTATAGTTTAATTGATTAAAACAAAGCTCTTTGCTGGGTACTGGGCTCACCCATGTAACCTTAGCTACTAGGGAGTCTGAAATCTGAGGATCTGAGGATTGTGGTTCAAAGCCTGCTCAGGAAGGAAAGTCTGTGAACTCTACTCTCTGACAACTAGAAAAGGCTGGAAGTGGTGCTGTGGTTCAAGTGGTAGGGTGCTAACTCTGAGCAGAAGAAACTCAGGGACAGTGCCCTGAGGTCAAGCCCTAAGACTGGAAACAAACAAGCAAAAAGAAAGCTCTTACATTGTACATAGGCTTACTATCTGGAAGTTTTCGCATGATCTGACCTTCAGAAAAGAAGTCAAGGCCTGACCTCCTTGGGTGAGCCCATAAAAGAGCCTGAGAACAGTAGATATTCCACTCTCGCCCTGGGGAAGCGTTATAAGAGTAGTGGACCAGGCAGAAAGGCTCTGAAAGTAATCAGTAAGATCAGTTGTGGCTGAAGGCAGCCCCCGAAATGGGTACCACAACCACGCAATTGCCAGGAACTAATTACTGCTAACATTTTAAGAGAGCCTCAACCTTCAGCGGAGATGGAACTCACACCTAACAATTTGCTTTCAGTCATGGATGCTGTAAGCAGGTCCTGACTTATGACTCATGGAAATTAAGAGATGTGGTGTGTTTCTAAGCTGTTAAGTGTGTCGTAATTGGGATTCAGCAACAGAAAATGAATCTATGTGGCTCTCTTCTGCATTTGCTGTAAGCTGAACGTTAAATTCAAAGCAGGGGCCATGTTCTTTGAGGTGTTTCTGGTCAAATAGTCACAAGTTACAATTACTCAGGCTCACCACTGTAGTGAGAAAGCAGCTACAGTTAATAGGTAAACAGCTGTATTGCAGTAAGCTTTATTAATAAAAATTCAACAGGCCTGATTTAGACTATGGGAGATGGGCCATAGTTTTCAGGGTTTTTTGCACTAATTCAGGAACACAAGTTGGCACATAGTAAGTAAATTTTGAAATAATTATCTCAATTAAAGAATAACTCCATAGATCATAGAGAAAAAAAATTGCACCGCTACTCAGACTTGAACTCAGCGCTGATATGCTGTTGTTCACTTTTTCACTGAAGGCTGGTGATCTACCACTTGAGCCACAACTCTGCTTCCTGATTTTTGCTGGTTCATTGGAGATAGAAGTCTCATGGGCTTTCCTGTCTAGGCTAGCTTCAAACCACAATCCTCAGATCTCAGCTTCCTGAGTAGCTAGGGTTATAGGTGTGAGCCACTGGTGCCCAGAATCACACAGAACGTGGTCAAAGATCTTTGGAGACAATTAATTACATTGCATAGGTTGTCTAAGCAATAGCAGCTTTCAATTAATAATCATGGATTCTTGTTCTGGAAGTCGAGAGATACAAAATCAAGGCACTAGTAGGTCCCAAGTTTGGTGGGGATCCATTATCTCTTTTCTAGATGAGACTGTACGTCATGAAATAGTTGGAAGCTTCCTAGGCCTATTTTACACTGTGCTAATTCCATTCATTAGTGATTAGTCACCTAGTCACTTTCCAAAGTTCTCCGAATTACACTGATGCCAGGGTTCCTCTATTTTGAGAAGTACAGAAACATTCAGTCTGTAGCATTACTACTATATAGAATTTTTCCCCCCCTCCTAGTATGGTTCTATGAGTTTCAGCCACAACCCATCTCTGGCTAGTATCAGGGCCAATGGAATCAAAGGAAAGCAGATGTACTTGCTGGGGTCCTAGGAAAGCCCTAAGAGGAAAGAAGTTTGTCTGGCTTCTGAGGCAATACATGAAATATGTGAAATATATAGATGGTGGGAGAAAGGAATGTTCCGGCTTTGGACAAGAATTTTTCTCCTGTTTTCTCAGACTTTCCTACCTGGGTTGACTTTGAACTATGATCCTTAGATTTCAGCCTTTTGACCAGCTAAGATTACAGATATGAGAGACACCAGTGCCAGGCTGTATTTATTATTATTTTTTTGCCAATCCTGGGGCTTGAAATCAGGGCCTGAGCACTGTCCTTGGGCTATCTCAAGGCTAGGGTTCTACCATTTGAACCATAGCACCACTTCTGGCTTTTTTTGTGTATATGGTGTCAAAGAATGGAACTTAGGGCTTCATGCACACTAGGCAAGCACTCTTACCACTAGGCTACACTCCCAGCCTGGCTGTAAAAACTTTTATGGGCTTTGTCAATGGTTTGTAAGTATAATTTGTGTAAGGAATGTTAGTCTTTGTCATTTATATAGAAAATATCTTCCCATGTTTGTCCTCTAAGGGGTGCTTTTGTTCTCTAAAATTGTCAAAACTTGATGTGGATAGAATTACCCAGGTTTACTCTTGTGGCTTATTGGTTTCATATTGCAGTCAGACGTCTACCTTCTAATATGATCGATATGGTCGCGCACATGCGTGTGTGTGCGTGCGTGTGTGTGTGTGTGTGTGTACACACACAAACACATGCATGTTGTTTAAAATCTAGAATTCACCTTGCCATGGACTCCCACACATAAATATGCAAGTTTACATTTCTTCTGAGATTGCCAGGTGCTGCTGCATACCCACAGAATTCCCAGCTTTAGGACGGGCACCGAGTGTCTGCTCTCACCAGCTGATGCTGGCATCCGGTGGCACAGCACCTGGCTCTGGCTGATGTGTAGTGAGCTCTAATTGGTACACGATAAAAACCGTAATTGTCCTAATTGTACATAATTAGTACATGGAAAAAAATCTAACGATAGAGGGATGAAGCTGTGTCTGTGTGGAATACAACTTCATTTCTGGAGTTTTAAAAGAGAGTTGAAATAGGGTGGGAGTGTCTAGACAATAAAAACTAAAGAGGTAGTGGAGCTAGAAGCTAAGTCAGGAGAGGAACTGAGGATTTGAACTGGAGAAAACTCGAGTATGAATGTGTGTGTGTGTGTGTGTGTGTGTGTGTGTGTGTGTGTGTGTGTGTGTGTTGCGTGCACGTGCATTCGCTTCTTTGTCTACTGTGAAGGAGATGGAGTCTCTGGCAGGGATTTGGCTGTCTCTTGAAAGGGTAACTCCCTGTAGGTGGGAGTGTTCACATATAGATTCAAAGGATTCTTGGAGATGTCATTGGAATATTCAACCATGAAGAGCCAATGAACTGAACAATGTGGGCTGAGGGTAATACAGCGGGGGGGGGGGGGGCTCTGCAGAAGACAGCAACTGCTGCAGGCCTCTCACCACGGCATGCTACGTGTCGTGAGAAGACTATTTTCTGTTGTGTTTTAAAGAGAAGTTTGAAATTGAATTGAAAAATGAGAAGTTTCACTCAGCAGCAAATGGTTCACCCCATGTAATCCTAGCTACTCAAGAGGCTGAGACCTGAGGCTCATGGTTTGAAACCAGCTGGGCAGGAAAGTTGGTGAGGCTCTTATTTCCAATTAAATACCAAAAAGCTAGAAGTAGAACTATTGAAGTGGTAGAATGCTAGAATCTCAGGGCTTGTGCCCAGGCTATAAGTTCAAGCCCTACCACCAATATACGTGGTGCGCGTGTACACATACACAATAGTGAGAAATTTCTTGATTTTGTAGTATGCAAATGGTTACAAATGCATTAACTGAAATATGGTAAATTCGAAAGAGAACTCAAATAGGGTAATTCCTGAGAGAGGTAATGTCAAAACCCAACAAAGTAAACCCCAGGAAACAGATTCTTGCAAAGAGGGGGCAAGTAGGACCAAGGGGAGAGAGGTAGCCGAACAAAGAGGAGAAGGCCAGGGGGAGAATGCAGTCAAGTACATACTTATGCACTTCACAATTCAAAAAAGCAAGGGAAGGGGTGGGTTGGAATGTGGGTGAGAAGGTTCAGGGGGTGATCAAGATGCATTGTATGCATAAGCTGCTTTGTTAAATGGCACCTCCTTTGTACAACTCCTTACAGCTAATAAACTGAAAATAACTCCTGAATGGGCAAAAGGAAACATATGTAATTCTTGGATTTCTCTTGAGGTTACCAGTTTCCAACTTCTGGATTAGATAAAAGGTGAATTGAACAAAGAACACAACAGTTTCTTGACCAGATGACCTTCCAACACTTTTCTAACCTTGGCTCTCTGCTTTCCTGATATATATATATATACACACATATATGAATATATGTATATATATGTATATATATGTAATTGTTTGTAGTGTCTTTGGATCATCAGAATATGACCCCATATTTTCATGTAGTAGATAGGATGAAGAAAGAATTAGGATTTGGTGAAAGGAAGGTAGTCTCTGGAATTAGGCTGCTCTGTAAAATCCTCTCATGTTTTATGCCAATAAATATTACTAAGGGAGTGTGGGGGAAGTCACAGAAGCAAGTCTTAAGAGGAACGAGAAAGGAAAGGAAGAGGAAAGAAGTATTTAAAGTGGAAATAGTGAGGAGGAACTGAAAAGTAGTGGAGAAAGGACTGGGATGGGACACAGAGAGCAAAGTTTGGGAATGGAGCTTGGTGCTTGCAAAAGGCCATTGAGCACTTTACTCTCAGGCCGGGAGCTGGCCTGCAGAAACAATGTCTCTTGCAGATGCAAGGTCTTTTGTAGACATCATTCACTAATAAAGTGGAGCATTCTGGCTTTAGCAATAGGAGATCTTGCTGTGGCTGTTTTGTTCTGGAATGACATAGAGTTGAGAAGGAAAGCAACTGTGATCATTTCCCAGTCATTTGGGACTTTCTTCCATCATTAAAACCACGAATGAGGATGGCTGAATGAATATATAGCTTTCCTTCTATGTCCCTGTGAACTGCAAGAAAGATTGGCTCTTGGCCCTCCTTTTCTGGATACACTAGGAAAGGAAATCTTATTGTCAGGACACAGCTTCTACGACCCAAATGGCTGATAAAACTTCCAGCTGGGCACAGCCAGGCATGAGATACTGCTTGCACGTTCATTCTCTCACAACACTGACAGCATCTTTGAGATTCCTGCTATAAGCACTGGAGTGAAGGATACTGGACAAGTGCCCTCAGAAGGAGAATCAGTGTGTGTGCGTACATCACAAGATGAATCAATTCCAGGGAAGGCTCTCTCCTAGAGAGCACAATGGAGCTGAGCCTCAGTTAACAAGTCGTCATAAATGTGGTCATTTTGGCTTCTTTCCCTTCATAGCCCATTCTCCCTTCCTTCCCCGTATCTCCTGAGATTATCTCGTAATAGGTTCTCTTTAAAATTATGAGTTCGCAAGCCTTGCTAATATGAAGGGTAAGCTATTTCTCTCTTCTGTGCTAAGAATAGAAGTTGAAATCAACTCCCAAAGCTCTGGTCCCTGATGCCAAAAAGATGCTATTTATGAGGTAGTAGAGGGAACAGTGGAGTGTGTATGTGCAATATGCATATTTTCTGTTTTTGTTCTACTCTTCCCCTAAACTGTAACACTGCTAGAAGGAAGGCAGAGGCAGATTGTAACTCCTCAGCTCTGGCCCAAATGTAACTATATCCATATTTTATTCCGTTCCTTCCTCCCTCCCTCCTCCCTCCCTCCTTCCCTCCTCCCTCCCTCCCTCCCCCCTTCCCTCCTCTCTCCCTCCTTCCTTCCCTCCCTCCCTTCCTTCTTTTTCTTCCTTCCTGTCTGAACTGAAAGCATGAGCACTGTCCTTGAGTTTTCTTAAGGCTAGCACTCTACCCTAGAGCCATAGCACCACGTCTTAGCTTTATGCATGCTAGGCAAGCACGTTATCACTAGACCACACTCCTGTCCTTTCATTTTATATATTTTGTACTGCTCTTTAAACAATCATAATGAAGCAGGGCACCGGTGACTCATGCCTGAAATCCTAGCTACTCAAGAAGCTGAGGTTCATAACTAACCCTGGCAGAAAAGTTTGTGTGGCTCTTATCTCTAATAAACTATTTAGCAAAAACTGGAAGTGTCACTGTGGCTCAAGTGGGAGAGTGCTAGCCTTGAGCACAAAGTGACTCAGAGACCGTGCCCAGTCCCTGAGTTCAAGCTCCAGGATTGGAAAAAAAATTCATAACGAAAACAAGTGATTGAACCTGGTTGTAATCCAAGACTCAGGTCTCTGACCGAAGGCCGCTACTAATGTGTTACTGGCTAAATTATGTCCTTTGTTTTTATTTGCTGAATTTCTAACTTCCTATAACTCGATGACTCTATTTGGAGATGGCAACCGATTTAAAATTCCAATAGCAATCAATTCAAAAATAAAGTTATTAATATTAGCCCTAAAGCAATATCACTAGTATCCTTATAAAAAAGGAGAAATTTAGACACACAGAAAGTAGGAGTGAGTCCTACAGACTGCTTAGTTTCAAATATCTGGCCTCGAGAAGGTGAGACAGTAAATTGTTCAAGCCAGTTGGTTGGTGGTGTTTTGTTATTTGCAACCCTGGAAAATGAATACATCTTGGCACCTATTGAGACTTCCTGCTGTTCTAGGCATTAGTCTGGAATTGTTATGCACCTTCTAGCAAGTAATTTTTACCAAAGCTCTTTGAAGGAAATACTGATTCTGGCTCCCATTTGTGGTTGGGGAAGCAGAGACATAGGTAGGTAAAGAAATTACACACATATACCCCCACTCCCCCAAGTATAGCAGCAGGGAGAAAGGATTGGCGTCTTGTTTTCAGAACTTGACTCTTAGCTCTTACAAGGTTTACTTCTCTCTGTGATAGATCTTTCTATCAAGGTGAGCAATTCATTGATTTTAGTCGCTTAGAGGATGGTGATTCAGGGTTTGGTATTAGCCAAGTTTCTCCAAGGAGATAGTAAAAGATATATTTATATCTGCATATTCATCTTTCTCCCTATGAATATTATGGATATGTCTATATGCATATCCATATATCATTTATCTGCCTGTCTGGGGATAATTCTTTTAAGGAGTTGGCTCATATGGTTGTAAAAATTGGCAAGTTTGAAATCTGTAGGACAGACTGGCTGGAACTGGCATAGAGGAGGGATTATAATAGAAAATATTTGAGAAGCAAAGCGAATCACTGAAATTTCTGCTTTTCTCTCTTAGACTCTATTTTTTGTTTCTCACCTCTCTGTCTCTTTGACTATGCACATATATAACTTTTGGCTTTTGGTTTTGTTTTCCAGATAACAGAACAATTTGAAAGACTTAGAGTCAACACTTTGCTACTTTAGTTAATGGAATAGCTTAGTAAATGATCAGTGCATGAGAAATAAAAGACCATGGATGCTGGGGAAGAGGGAGTTTGAATTTTCTCATAGGACAAAGCGTATCTCTAATCATCTAAGTCAAACCTTTTGTGTTAGATTGTAGGTTTCAGTTGCTCTTGGGGTAAACTGTTGGATCATGAGGCACTATGTAACTCAGGCCTGATTGATAACTATGCTGGCCTTGCACCATATTCTCCTTAGCTAAGCACTGGTCCTAATGGCTCTTATAGTCACTTAAGTAAATGACCTTGGCTAATCCAGTCCAAGGCCCACTTACTCCAGCTTCCCATTCTGTGCTGTCTGTGCAGTTTCTCAGTAAGGATTGCTTTTCTTGGCACTGACTCTCAGATCTCTCCTCCAGTGTTCCTCCTGGGTTTGTGTGATGGGATCAGGAACGACTCAAAATCTCTTCCTTTTCATATCTTTACATATCCCTTCCTCTGGCTTTTATAAAGACTATTATTTTACTCTTTTTTTGCCAGTCTTGGTCTTGGGCTCAGGGCCTGAGCACTGTTCTTGGACTTTCTCAAGGCTAGAGCTCTACCACTTGAGCCTCAGCACCATGTCCGGCTTTTTTCTATGTATGTGGTACTGAGGAATCGAACTCAGGTCTCTGTGCATGCTAGGCAAGCACTCTACCACTAGGCTAAACTCCCGGCCCCTATTTTACTCTTTTTTTTTTGTCAGTTGTGGGGCTTGAACTCAGGGCCTGGGCATTGTCCAGAGACTCTCTGTGCTCAAGGCTAATACTCTACCACTTGAGCCACAACGCAACCTCCAGTTTTTGAGTCATTAATTGGAGATAAGAGTCTTACTGGGAGTTTTCTGCCCAGGCTGGCTTTGAACTGAGATCCTCAGGTCTCAGCCTTCTGAGCAGTTAGGAGTACAGGCGTGAGCTTCTGGCACCCACCTTAACTTTACTTTTTGTGATTGTCTATTTAATATATAATTGCTACTTATTTTCCCCAATTGGTCTGTAAACTCCACAAGAACATTGCTTTGTCTCTTTTGCCTATCATGAAACCCACATTCTTTTTTTTATTGTAATTAGTAAAAGGGTTACATGATATTTGCCAGATAGAAGGTGCATTAATTCATATACATTGATACCCTTTCACATTTCTTGGTACACATTACCCTCCTCCCACACCCCCCACCCATCTTGGTTTTCCCCCCTTCCCTATCAAATTTCAAATAATCAAATACAAATATATCCAATATATCAGATAACAAAGTGAGATACTGTAACAATATGAGATAACCAAGGGACAGCAAAAGAGATGAGAAACAACATAGTACATTAAGGACAACAATCATTCGTTATATGGCTTTCGTATGAAACCCACATTCTTTAGTTCCAAAAACAATTGTTGAGAGAAAGAAAAGATGGAAAATACATTTTAAAAAAGGAGGTCAAGCAGGAGGCAGAGAAAACATGGGCAGTAGGAGGAGTATCTGTTTAATATGACATATCAGGCTTGGAGTTTGGCTTGAAGACCTTGCTGGCAGGTGAGCCCAGCTTATCTTACCCACTTTAATGTCTTAGTGGCTTCTCACTGATAGTTCCTTTCCCTATGAGATTTACAAAACAGGTTGTAGGGTTTTTCAAAGACCTTCCTTTTCTTAAAAGCAAAAGAGGCACATGATGGGATAGACATCTGAGTTGATGCTCTACTCAGTGCTTCAGCTAAACAGCCAACGATGTTCTTCCAGTCTGCAAGCTGAAATCTCTGACACCCTCTCAGGCTCTCTTAGTCCCGGATTGTTGGTTGTGGCAAATAGAAATGTACTCCAACTGCCTCAATAAAATCGGAACATTTTATTGTCAAAATAAAGCTGGCAATTTCAAGGATAAAGGAGCTGAAATACAGCTAAGTATCATGGGAACTGGATTCCAGGAGCTACTTGGAACTGAAGCTTCATTCTCATCTCTCAGGGGTATTGTAGTCTGACTCATTTCTGCTTCAATCTGATTCTTTCTGTATACTTCTTAATGTCCTGTTTGTGTAATATCTAAACATTGTTGCCAGCTGCAGTACAAGCAAATTAATTAGGTCAAGTTTTTCTACCAATCTGGCCACAGTATCTGCGCTTCTTGGTTAAAATTATCAGGAAAATGAATCTGAGTCCATTGGCCAGTCACATTTTTTTTTTTTAGATTGTCCATGAAGATGAGGTTTGGGTCATATGATATATAAATATGGCTACCTCGCTTTATGTGGGCCTTAGCTACTTTTCATTAGAAGAGACTTGAGAGAAGCCACAGATCACAGGAATTAGCAAAGGTACTTGCTTTTGTTGGACATAGATAAGACCTGTATGCAGGAATTTGGAATCCAAACTATGCGAGACTCATCTTCATAAGGAATAGACTGTACTGTGGATGGCCAGGAGGTATAGTTGTCCATATTCTAATATGTGGATTGACCTGCAAAGGAAGCACAACTTGAGACATGTATACACATACACACTAATCTGATGTATAAAGAGAAGAGATGAGAGACGGAGAAGGGATATTTCCTAGCTTCTCCATATCTCTTTATGAATGGGATTTTCTGACTTACGCTGTGTTCTTGAGCGAGTGGGTTCTATGAAGTAATTATCTATAAGGTCACTTTAAAATATCTGAATTCACCTGTGTTGATTTAGGATACTGCTTAAAATCTTAAAAAAATAGTTCTAAGGTAAGTCAAGCTATTTTTAATGCCATAAACTTTTTTCTACAAATATTAGGACTTCTATAACAACAGTATATGTAGAATCAGAGATTTGGAAAACAATGCATTGTCACTTGAGACAATAATAGGGACACTGGGGACTCGTTCATGCTAAGAGGAGAAATGGAACTTGAGATAGGAAACTCGGACCTAAAAGATGAGGCAGATTTTGATCAGAGTGATTAGAACACTTATTTAAGTAAAACCATGCAGGCACTCTCAACTTTATCCAAACTGGCCTTCTTGCTGTCTCTCAAAGAAAGCTCATTCACACTCTATTCCAGAATGACCAGATTTCCCACTTTCTGTGATAATGATCTCTTGGTCACAAGGAGAGTGATGACTAGTTTCAGTCATTCAGATTAAGCCAATTAGAACCATTTCCATGGGATTTGGAACTGGACTGAATTAAGAGGTATACATGTGACTGATACAAAAACGTGGAAACCAGAGTGTTGTATATTCTCCAAGGCAGAATGGACAGAAGGGAGAAGAAAGGGAAGGAAGGAGGGAAGGAGAGATAAGATTTTGAGAAATATTGTTATAATTCTTCTAACCCTCTTTGTAGATGCATAATCATATGCTGGCATGCCGTTATTTTTAAAAAGTTACTAGTAACAAGAAATCATAAAAAAGTAAAAATGCTCTAACTTCTATGAGAAAATTGCCTTTCATCTTTTAGCAAAACTATGCTTTGTTGAAGTGTGTTTTATGTAATGATACTTAGAAAGAACATTTTTCTAATAATGGGTTGTCAGGGGGTAAAAATTTTAAGCTGTCTAACGTGCAGCTGTACTAAGGATGTGGTTAGGGAATATATACTCTGAAAATGGATTCATAGTGGGACTGGAGAGGTAGTCTTACATTAGTGAAGCTCTCAGTGCTTTACTATGGTGGTTGGAAAAAGACCTTCCTGGTCTTTGTGAAAAGCTAGAGTACTAAGTGAAAAGGTTATTTTATTTGCTGCCATTGCAAGGTGCAGAAAAAGAAAAGCAAGCTGAACACCATGCCAGCTGGTGGCCCCAAAAAGGTGATTTAATCTCTACTTTCTAAACACATGATGTAAGAGAAAGTAATTTCTGTGTTTTGGGGCACTTCTAAATGTCAGAGAAGAAACTAATGACATCTCTGTTAGGTCTATAGATTTGGGGAATGACCTTGGGTAACTTTCCATCTACCTGTTCCCTGTCTGTGTTCTGGCTTTCATAGAATGAGGGAAAAAAATCACATAAACGCCATTCTTCATAGAATTTTTCTGAGGATATAATGAATACTACACTGTTCTGAAAGGTCAAAGATATTCTGGTAAATCTGAAAGTGTATCCCTTTTGTTTTGCTTTGTGTTTTCTCTAGAAAGAAGGATGAGGGGGAAAGAAAGTGAGGAGACAGACATTGCCAGAATTTATGTAACAACAAGGACAATGGACAATAAATACAAAAGTATATCATATGTTATTCTAGAAGGTAATCTCTGTGCAGTAAAACAAGATAGGGCAAGGTTTCTTTGCCCCTGCCTTATAGTTGTTAAAGTTCAGGCTAAATTCTACTTCCGTAGAAATTCATGTCCTGTGATTCTCTGTCCTTGTATATAGAACCTTCTTCTCACAGTAACAAAGTCCTTGAAGGCAGAAAATATCTGTGTGAATCTCCTTCTCCACCCCTCCACCTGTGTGTGTGTGTGTGTGTGTGTGTGTGTAACTTTCACACCAGTCTCCTAGATACCTTGTACACTTAAAAAATGATAAAGCAATCAGAATATGCACACGGAGCCCATTTATCCCTTTTCCTGACCTTTCATTTCTCCAAGGTATTTTCCTCTGACCTTGTTCCGCCCTTTCTTTTCTCTTGCCCGGACATTGTCAAACTTAAAAAAAAAAATGCTGTGCTTCTGGTGCTAAGAATAATTACCATAATTTCTTTGCAGCAGAGAGTGGGCAAAGGTCATGCCAATCTGCAGACTATGCCAACTGCTTTTCTGAGCAATGAACTTGTCCTACTTATTTTTTTCCCCTAGGGTTTCTCCTGTGTTAAAGATGAAAAGGGAAAACCTTGGTGAAGCATCTGAGTCCAGAGAGGGCAAACTGTTGGTTGCAGTGGGCCTGTCTTTTCTTCAGTGAACAGGTGTCTGGTATGTCATCTCTGGATAAAAAGCCCAGTGTTTGTAAAGCATCATTCTCCCAGGTAATAGGTGATGAGAAGTGACATTGCCCAAGACTCATGCATTATTATGACTAAAGAAACCAGACTGTGGGAGAGAGAGGATTCCTCAGGAGAGCAAGTCAGACTGCAAGTCAGTCTTCATCATATCCCCACATGGGATATAACATAGAAATGGAGACAGAAGAGAAACCATATTGATTCCCATGTAGGGATCTCAATATGAGGAGTAGCTTCTCAAGACTTGGTGTGACCATTGACTGGATCCTTCAGAGCCCAGGTAGAGCACACCAGTAGAGCGGGAGCCGCAATCCACATAGACAGTGGGTATTCCACCCTACCTCTGTGGGGCATGACACGGAGGATTTTATTGGAAGGGGAAGGGAAAAGAATCATGAAACTGAATGTCCCATGCTTCCTGTCTTCAAGGGGCTAAGTGAAGACTATCTGCTAGATTTTTAAAAGGAGAATTTAATAAGAAGAGAGAAGAAAGGAAAACAAGAGATCGAAAGCACAGAGATTAAATAGTAGGGTGACACCACTAGTCGAGAATGAGAGTGGAGAAGGTTCAGAGGGTGAGAATGACAACCTGTGTCCGATCACTTTATGCAGAAAGAAGAAGAGGGAGAGGTAGGAACTGTGACCTGGGTTTCAGAAGAAGAAACATCAGGTTCATCTTGACCACATCCATCCTGTGATGAGAGGTCAACCTTTCTTCTTTGTCAGCTGAACCATGACTTTGTTTAACACTGATCATGCTGTCAAGTTTTTTTTAATTAAAAACTAATATTTTAATTGAATGTAGTTTTGGAGTACTGTGTGATAATCTGATGCATGCATAGTAATATGTAAAGATCAAACATTTCTATCTTTTCAAACACCTAGGTCTAGACAGTAGCATTTGGGGAAACATTCTAAAATTGGAATATTGTATAAATATTTCATTGTGGTATTTATATACATGTCTATAATGTATGTTGATCAAATTCACTTAGTCTGTATTTTTATTTCTTCCCTTTTTTCCCTTCTTTCTCCTACAGTTCTTACTGGTTTTCATTAGACTATATTATCCTTTTGTTTTTTTCTTTCTGTCTTTTGTTTCTGTTTCTGTTTCTGTCTTTCTCTGTCTGTCTGTCTGAACAATATCCCTTTTTATAATAATCACACATACTTTTGGAAACTCTGAGCTATATTTCTGTCCTGGCTTCCCTTTATTGATTGGCAAAACCTTTTACTACAGTCACATGCTACACTGCATTGTGAAAGGGTATGCTTACTTCTGCTAGACTCTCAACTATGTGCTCTCACCTCAGCTCCACACTTGCTCTTTCCTATGCTTGAAAAAGGCTCCCCCAGATCGCTCTGCAACTTGTTCTCTTGAGTCCCTCAAATACTTGCCCATATATTACCTTCATCTTCTGTTGGGATCTTCTTTTTTTTTTGCCAGTCCTGGGTTTAAGCTCAGGGCCTGAGCACTGTCCTTGGATTTTTCTCAAGGCTAGAACTCTACTACTTGAGCCTCAGCACCACTTCTGGCTTTTTCTAAGTATGTGGTACCAAGGAATCGAACCCGGGTCTTCGTGCATGCTAGGCAAGCACTCTACCACTAGGCCAAACTCCTGGCCTGAGATCTTCTCTTAACTGTAAACATCCTCATTTATATCCTTTTTTGGGGGACAGCAAGGAGATTTGAACTCAGAACCTTGTTCTTGCTAGAAAAGTGCCTTACCACTTGTGCCATACTTCTATCCTTCCTTCCTTCCTTCCTTCCTTCCTTCCTTCCTTCCTTCCTTCCTTCCTTCCTTCCTTCCTTCCTTCCTTCCTGTACTGTGATTTGAATTCAGGGAGTCAGGGAGTGTTCTTCCTTAGCTTTTTCAGTCAAGGCTGGTGCTATACCACTTGAGCCACACTTGTGCTTCCAGCTTTTTGGTAGTTAATTGGAGATAAGTCTTACGGTCTATCCTGTTTGAGATGACTTCAAACTAGGATCCTCACATCTCAGCCTCTGGAGTAGCTAGGATTACAGGTATGAGTTACCTGTGTCTGACCTGCTGTACTTTCCTGAATGGCCTTTATCTAATCACTATCTAGTACATATCCTTTTGTGTTTCAGTTTCTGTCACCCCATAGGAATGTAAGTTCAAGAGAGCAATATTCTCTACAGTGTCCTCAGGTTTAACAATCCCTGCCAAATAACAACTGTTTCTGAAACCATTAACCTGTGTGTAAAGGCACTTCTGGCCATTCAGGCTTGTGGAGGGAATGAAATTTGTTCTTTCCTCCGGCAGTTCAATTGTTATCACCTCCATGACTTGAAAAACTCCTTAATCTTTATTTTTAAAGATTAACAAAGGCCTCTTGCTAGGACCTTTGGTGGATTGTGTAGACATTAGGAACCCTTTAATTCTCCAGCTAGGTTGCTGGCTCTTTGCTCCTGTAGCTATCTTTTGCTCTGTGGTTTCTTCCCCCCGCAAAATGTTAAACCACTTATTGTTACTTGTTTAATGTTTGCTTGTTCAATGGATCTTAAACATTTTAATATGGCAGGGACCATATAAGGCTGGCTCATTATAGTTTTCTGTACTTCCTGTTAGCTACCTGGCACTTCCTGGCCAGCCAATGGGTATTCACTGACAGAAGGGACCAGGTGTCATAACTGCCAAGGAGAGATTAAAATATGCTCCCAGAGAAATTTTTTTATTTGAAGTTTTACCACTTATAAAATGGCACATTTTGTTCCAGAGTTACAAGATTGAACTCAGACATTCTGTTGTTTAGCATACAAAAATGATGAAACATTATCCAGATTTCTCTGCATTTAAAAATTGTTTCTCCAAACTATGTTAAGTGACATAAAACAGTCTTGGAGAGATATAGGGTACACTGTTTTACTCATATGGTGAAGTTAGACCGAAATTATAAACACACATGAAAATATAGATAGGGACATATTTGCATATACATAATGATATTGACTATAAAGTATCATATACACAACAGAGGATTGCAATGGGTAACTTTTTTGAACTTCCAGTTTAACAAAGTGAATACCAGGAAGCTGAAACATGTGTTGTGAGAATAGGTAGGGGGTACAGAGGAATGGTGGGTTAATGTACTTATAATATTCAATGTACATTTGTGAAAATGGAACCAGGGGATAGATTGATGGGTTTGAAAAGAATGAAGAAAGGGATGACCTGTCACAATGCATTGTCATGTTAACATATCAGGGAGCCAGGTGTGGTGGCTCACCCTGTAATCCTAGCTACTCAGGAGGCTGAGATCTGAGGATCAAGGTTCAAACAAGCCCAGGCACAAAAGGACCTGAGACTCTTATCTCCAGTTAGCCTCTGGAAAACCAGAAGTGGGGCTTGGCTCAAGGCCTTGAGCTGAAGAGCTCAGGGACAGTGCCCAGGCCAAGTTTAAGCCCCACGACCCACCAAAAAAAAATCATAGAGATTATCTATTTCCATTATCTATTATCATAGGTCCAAGGATAATTAGCATAAAATCCATAATAATCTCATCTCTTTGGTGGAAGTAGAGCTTTGATTACTTTCCAACTCTGATAATGCACTTAATTTTCTATTTCTAGAGAGTTAGTTTTATAACTATATTTTTCTGAGAAGCAAAGCAGGCAGTGTAGATTTTTGTGTTATATATGATTGGGTTGTAGGGTATTCTGACATGGATTTTGTATCACAGAATGCTTTAAGCACACAAGAAACATATTTATATGTTAAACATTTATCTAGGTGCATCCTTCTCCAATCCCATTCTTTTCTCTTCCTCCAGAGAAAATCAATATCCTCAACGGTACTAATATTCTCACACATGCTTTAACATGTTTAACACATATGCATGCCTCTGCACTTACCTACATATATTTGCCTTTATTTTATTTTAGTGTTTATATTTTTGCCAGTTCTAAGCTTGAACTCAGGGCCTGAGCACTATCCTTGAGCATTTTAAAATTTTTAAAATATTTTAATTTTAATTTTTATCCTTGAGCTTTCTCAAGGCTAGTACTCTGCCACTTGAAGCATATCACCACTTCTGGCATTTTCTGTGTATGTTGTGCGGAGGAATCAAACCAAGGGCTTTATGTGCGCAAGGCATGCACTCTACAACTAGGCCACACTCCCAGCCCTGTTTGTATTTATTTTAAAACTTTACATATGGTAGTGCCATAATGTTCAAACTCCCAAGCATTTGTTCCACATGATAGTTTTGAGTTTTGCATATATATATATATGTATATATGGCTTCATTTTTTTTTTTTGTGGTTCATGGGGCTTGAATTTGGCCTGGGCATTGTCCCTGAGCTCTTCAACTCATGGCTACTGCCCTACCCTTGAGCCAAATTCTACTTACTGTTTTCTAGAGATTAATTGTAATAAGAGTCTCAGGTCCTTTTATGCCTGGGCTGGCTTTGAATGTTGATCCTCAGATCTCAGCCTCCAGAGTAGCTAGGATTACAGGCACAAGCCAGAGCACCCGGCTATGGCTTCAAGTTTATCTTTTTGTTGATATGTTAGGTTCGAAACATTCTTCTTCATACTATGAAAATTGCCACAAACTTTTCACATTTCTCATTCTTAGTGCCATTTATTTGGTTTATTGTTAGTCTCCTTTTTCTTTTTTGGATTAGCAATCATCTCACAGAGCCAGTTCTGAGTTTATCAGATCCCTAAAAGTCTAATAATGTTATTAGTTCTTACTTACAATTTTTATTTCCTTTTATGTTTTGATGTGTTATGTTTGCATTTTTAGCTTATACTATATTTCTAGTATTTTAATATATTTGCAAGCTTCCCTCCTTTTTTTCTACACTACAATTCCCAGGTGTCTACACTACAATTCACAGATATCAAAGCCAGCTATTTCTAAATAGTTTGTAATTTCAGGATATTTCCATTTTATCTCAAAACAAAAAAATGGTTGAAAGGATGACATTAATAAAGGTATATTTGTACTCGTAAACTGCTTTGTTAAATGGCAACTACTTTGTTATGTTTATAATTACTTAAAGATAAAAACAAAATATTAACTGAGCAGGCTACCTCATAAACATGATCCATAATCTTGTTAGGCTTTTGTTAACTTTTTTTTTGCCAGTCCTAGGCTTGAGCTCAGGGCCTGAATACTGTCTTGGACTTTCTCAAGGCTAGAGCTCTACCACTTGAGCCTCAGCACCACTTCCAGCTTTTTTCTATGTATGTGGTACCGAGGAATTGAACCCGGGTCTTCGTGCATGCAAGTCAAACACTCTACCACTAGGACAAACTCCTGGCCCTCAAGATTTATTTTTAAAGCTCAAGGGAATGTTCTGTTGTGTGATTATTTTTTATCATGATCTGCCTTTGTGCTTCTTAACTGTTGGTGTGATTCCTTATTCCCTCTTGTGGCATTTCTGTGTCACCTGGAAAGTAACAGGTTTATGACTTACAATGTCAATACAGGTGTGCAACCAAAATAACTTCCTAAAATTGCATTTTCACTGAACTCAATCCCCACTCCCTGAAGGCAAAACAGCATTCCTTTTTGATCTGAGGTTATTCAATCTCTTCTAGTTTTTAACATAGCCCATTGAGGATTTAAACTAGGTCAGTCTGAAATGCTCTCTGTTTCCTTCCTTCCTTCCTTCCTTCCTTCCTTCCTTCCTTCCTTCCTTCCTTCCTTCCTTCCTTCCTTCCTTCCTTCCTCCCTTCCTTCCTCCCTCCCTCCCTCCCGTCCTCCCTTCCTCCCTGTTCCTCCTCCCATCCCGCCCCCCCCTCTCTTTTTCTCTCATGACCCGAATTTCCTGGGGCTTTATGTAACACTCTGATGTTGAATGTAAGACATTTACCTCTTGTTGCTAAGTGCTTAGGCTGTTGTTGTTTGATCCATGACTTCTTCTTTCTTGACAGATAAGTGCGCTGTGTCCTCTTTGTGTAAATGTTAGTTTCTTCTGGCTTCGAGATCTTCTCAGCAATTTCAATGTAGGGATGCCAGTGTTTTTGTTCTCATTATCTAGATCCCTCCATTAACCATTGTTCAGATATTCAGTAGCCAAGTTGAGTATAGAGTCTTTGAAAGGTTTTCAGTTGGCCTAGGGAGTGATGCGTGGTCATCACCTCTCCCAGGTATTTCTTCATGGAACAGAGATCTATGTCATTTTCTTGACACTCAGGATTTAGGGATATAGGAACAATAAACTCTTCTTGAAGATTTAGAAAACAGCTATAAAATTAGAGATACCCTCTGATTTTCTCCTCATTTATAATTCAAGAAATTCTACTGTTAGAATATTATTTTCTATTTTACGTAAGGGAATAACTCTATTATAATGTGAATTTTATGTTCATATTCTAAAGTTTCTTCTTCTTGTCTTCCAGGATTGCCTATGGTAGTGAAAGACCCATTTTTGAAATGTTCAAAGAAACTCTTTTATCTTTCAACATAGTTTCTTGTAATAAAAGCTTTGTAATCAAGATTTTTGGCAGTATTGGAGTTTGAACTCAGGGACTTGGAGGTGGCTACTCAATACCTTGAGTCACTTCCCTTGTCCTCTGTGCTTTAGTTATTGTTTATTTTTTTCAGAAAATATCCTACTTTTTGTTGGTTGAGCCTGGAGTGCAGTCTTGCTACTGAAGCTTACCGCCCAGATGGGATAATAAACACACTCATCCCAGCCCTTTTCTGTTGAGGAAAAAAAAAACACATTTTTTTTCTAACAACTTTCCTGTGAGTTAGCCATGGACTGTGATCCTCTTGATTACTGCTTCTTGAGTAGCTCGGATGATTGCTGTTGTGAAACATAATTCAATTATCTTTTCAGTGCATCCAAATCTATTTAGAAATTTGACAAGTTTCTTTAGGCCATGATATATCAGGGGAAGTGTATACTAAAAAATCACATTTTAAATCCAGGAGGTAAAACAAGGGTTACCTGTACACAAGACATTGGGTGGTGATCATGGGAATTAAAATGTTCAAAAAGGCTGATTTTATCTTTGGAAATGCTACTTGGATTTTTCAGATGTGGCATTTTCAACCTCTGTTCTATGTCATCATCACGACTCTCAAGATATTCTACATCAAGATGGTCCTTGCATGCATGAGACAGTTGAACAAATGAGCCTCAATATGTTATATCGTCTCCTTCTCCTTTTGCCTGCTCATCAATTCACGATGATGTAGGCTCAGTGACCTCTTCTTTGCTCTCTGTATGACTCGGACCCAACTTGCTATGGTTCTGTTCATCAGCCAGTCTTTTTTCCTATCTGCAGTCAGGTTGGGCAAGGTAAAACCTCTCAACCATTCTCCTACATCACTAAAGCTGGGTTGATCTTCAGGATTCCAGCTTTAATCTATGTATATAATGATCGAGGCGAGTCCCTGCTAAGAGAAAAGGCTATGATCATGTTCCCACACAGTAGTGAACCCCAGACTGAACTTTCCAATTTTATTAGGCAAGGAACAAGACACAAAAGAGGCCCTGAGGAAAGCTTTTTAATAAAGCAGAGTTGTTCTAATTATCTTCACAGCTCTGGAAGATGCTCAACAGCTACCTCCATCTGGGCTCTCATTATCATTTCCAAGTGTTCATGCATACCAGGCATGAGACAAGGCCCCCAGAGGTAGGAACTTTTCAATAACGAGTTTCCCATGAGTCCTAGCACCAGAGAAGGCAGTTCTAGACAGAGGCATAATATTACCAAAGGAATTCCATACTATAGTGGAGAAAGTGATAAAGATTTGGATTTCGCGGATTTGTAAAAACAGAGAAAGCTGACACCAATAGTAACATTAATACAGGGCTAGAAAAGTGAAAAATGGGACAGGGAGATGAGAAGTAGACAGCTGCGTAATGGAGTTTGGCCAACAAGAAATGCTTTGTCATCAGTGACAAAGCATATTTCCTTACATGGCTGGAGATGTCACATTTAATTTGAAGGATTACAAATGTGTTCCTGAATAAGAAGCTGTATGTGAAATGCTTAACACAGTGCTCAGGCATGCTGTTTATTTCTGACTATTACCATTGTTTTGAGTGGGAGCTACAGTCATTGAAGTCTTGTTAGAAGCTTTTGCCTCCATTTTCACATAACCAGCCGGTATGAACTGACTGTAATTAATGTACAAAGATACAGACCTGGAGGTAGTAGGAAGAAAGTGTGAATTTGGGAAGCATGTGTGGGAAACACATGCCTGTTTAGTGAAGATCAGGGTAACCTGCTAAAGAATGGCTCTTCTGCCTTGTTTTATTTTCCCCCAACCTTTTTGAGATTGGTGCTGTCATCCCTAATATACAAAGATATTGAAGTGCAAAAATATTTTGCCTGCTTCCTAAGATTACATAGTTGAAATGGTTGGGCCTAGATTTCAACCTAAGCAGTTTGACCCCAGAACCTGTGATCTCTCCAAACTCACACTTTCTTTCTGGTAAACTCTTAGTAGCTGTAGAATGCCAGCTGAAAGACCTCAGTCAAATAGAAGCTGTGTTCCCACCTTGGTGAATGCTTCTAATTGTGTCTCCCTTCTTCTTAAAGAAGTACATTCACTTCATTTGTTTTTAATCATTATTATAAGGGTCATGTCCAGAGGGTTTATAGTTACATAAATAAAGTTGAGTACATTTCTTTTGGGCCAAAGTCATCCCTTTCTTCATTCTCTTCCACTTTGCATTTCCTTTGTAAGAAAGAATATTTTCTACCTAGGGAAGGGAAATTTAGAAATCCTTCACCAGAATTTCAGAATTGTTTTTTTTTTTTTTGCCACACACCTGCTTATCTTCCTTCCTTCCTTCCTTCCTTCCTTCCTTCCTTCCTTCCTTCCTTCCTTCCTTCCTTCCTTTTCTTCTTTCTTTCTCTCTCTCTCTTCCCCTCCCTCCCTCATGTCCTCCCTCCCTCCCTTCCTCCCTCTAGCTTCCATTCTCCCTCTCTCCCTCCTGTCCCTCCTTTCCTCCCCTTCTCTTTCTCTCTAAAATTTTTATTAGCATATGCTAATTATATAAAGGGGTTCCTTGTGACAATTCAATATATGCCTACAATGTACCTTCGTCAAACTGACTTCTCCATCTCTCTCCCTCAACCCCTCTCCCCCTTCTTAAAGAAACATTAACAGATTTTGTTATATTTTCCATACCTGCATATAAAGTACTTCAACCACATTCTCACTCATTCCCTCTTTCCATGGGTCTCCCCCATCACTGGTACCCATGTCTCAATATAGCCTTTATCAATACAATTTGGGGGTTTGTGTTAATTTTGGTAGAATGAAGGAAAAAGGAAGCAGGTCATGTTTCCTACTTGAGGTAACCGTACAGATCAGAGTGGACACAAGTGTAAATAATATGTTAATGGAGACGGGAAATGGGATAGACCCGAACACCTTAATAGTAAGACTTGGAATGCCCTCAAGATTTTTGAGGGAGGGGGTTTCTAGACTTCATGGTACCTAAAGATAGGAAAATGATAGTTTTAATATTATTTTTATACAGGTATGAGATGTGAGTTTGAACATTATTTTGGACAAACCTCTCTGCATTTTCTGGCCTCTCTTGTAGCTTTGTTGAGGCTTCAAACCCTTCTCTGAGCCTTTGCATTCTTGGTGCAAGGTGGAATCTCTTTTTCTCAGTCCCATGGAGCTTTTGTGAAGATAGACAAAGAGAGAATGTTTTGAAGTGGCTAAAGATGCTCCGCTTCTGCCAGGATTAGATCTTATTAAGTTGAAAGTCTTGTATTTTCTTTCTTTTTCACATGGAGAATAGAGAGGAAGGAAGTAGGAAATCTCTAGATGACTGAAAGTCACCTGATAAACCTGTCTGCTAGAAGCTTTTTTGGTTTTTCCCTCTCATTTAATATATATATATATGATCAAAAATAACATGTAGAGTCTTTGTCAAGGTGAATTGGACACACACACACGCATATATGTATATATATATATATATGGTATATTCCAAAATTAGGGTAATGTATAGCTTATTTTGGGCTGAGGCAAAAGGAAAATCTGGAATCTTGTAAGGCTTGCATTAAAGGTTTGCTTTCTTCATGATATATATTTTAATAACTGTTATTTATGAAAATATTATATGAACACAGTTATCTCACTTAGCCAGGCATTGTCATTTAATGAATGGGCCAGTGACTTATACAACTCACCCTAATTCTGAGCTTGACGCCTAATTTTCAGATTCTCAAAACTATGAGATTCAAAATACAAAAACATCGGAGCATTCATGTAAACCCACTTCAGTGAAAAAGTCCACACTGACCTCATGTAACTCCCAATCAAAACCTAAGCACACTAAATCTTGTGTATTAAATTTTATTTTCAGACTCTTGTGTTCAAGGTCTATATGAAATGGATGAGAATTTCACGTTTAGACTTGAGTGCCATCCCCAAGGTCTCTAATTATGTATATGTAAGTATTTGCAAATATAAAAGCCTTTGAAATCTTTGTTGTAATTAGCTTCAGGTAGTTGTACAAAAGAGGTGCCAGTTAACAGAGCACTTTTTTTTGAGTGTCACCTCTTCCACATTCTCACCTCCCTTTGACTCACCACTTCCCTTCCCTTTCTTAATTTTTGGGTACATACAATTGATTCTTGACTGTATTTCCCCCTCTTTCCCATCATTTGTCTGACCCTCTCCCCTTGGCCCCACCCTGTTCTCACATGTACCCATTTCCTGGTGCTAATTTTGTTGGGTCTTGAAGCATTTGAAATCTCAAAGCATTTTGGAAAAGGGTGGGTCAACTGTGCCATCCTGCACTGCCACCAGAGCTCCTCTGCTCTGTCCATGTCTGCCCACACTGATCTCTTTGTCTACAGAATTTTGTTCATTATGCCCATATCCTCATCTCTTTCTCAACTGTCAAAAATCGTCTGGTGAGGGAAAATTTCCCTGTTCTACCCTACCCCATGTCTAGGAATCTCCACGACACATTACTCAGGTGCTTGTCACTTTGCAGGATGGACAATATTCTCTTCTATTAGGTTGCAGAGTTCTTTTGTATCTTTTGCTCCTTATGAATCAACCACATCATCCCGTTGGCTCTTAGTTCTCGTCAGTGTCAGAGTGAGTAACTACCTCTGCACCCTGTCATCCTCCTTACTTCCTTATTGAATTGGGATTTGTTGGGATTCAAGTTAACAAAATGCGAATTTGGAGCTTCAAAGATTCTACTGTGTCAAAGATGCCCAGAGCTGACAAAGGACAGGCCAACAAGAAGACCTTGCCAAAATCATCTCTGGACAACATCCCAGGCTGTCACTTTCCCCCTCATTTCACTTGTATTTAAGGAAGTAAAAAGACAGAGAGTTAATGGGACACCTGACTCCCAGAGAGAGCAGTCAGAAAGCACAATGAATGCATCTTGTTCAGGTCTCAGGTAAGGAGATCCATTGGTCCGCTCAGTCAATGTGAATGAATGACTGCTGCATTGGAACATAGTCACACGAGTTAAGGGTGGCATCTTGCAAACTTATGGCATTGTTTCCATTGGACAAAGTAAATCCCGAGACATCTGAATCCTCAAAGGACTGTGAAAAATTGGGATTCAGGTCTTTAAAACTCAACTCGGCTGGTATGTGTTGGGGATTTGGGAAATGGGATAAGGAGATGAGAATCTTCTTTCTTCCCATGTGAGAGGGACCAGGTGCCTTGTTAAAAATCCACATGAGTAATAATCGCTTCTCCTTAGAGGCCACTTTAACCATTGCCTGGGGACTTCAGAGGTGGTGTAGCATTTGTTAAATTTTCTCTTAAAGGAATTTTTGTTGGAGCCAGAAACTGCTGTCCTAGAATGGAACTGAACAAGAGCCAGAGAGAGAATGCATCCTCCTAAGCAGGTTTAGCAGCTCATGGGAACAAAAAGGAAGAGAAGAGAGTCCTTGACTGGAATAAAATTGGCCAGAAGGATCTTGAAGGTCACTGTGTGTGTGTGTGTGTGTGTGTGTGTGTGTGTGTGTGTGTGTGTGTGTGTGTGTGTGCATGCACATGAAATTTGGAAAGAGACATTGGGTCTGATTGACCCAGTGCCATAACTAAGTAGGTTTCGAAGGGAAACAGGAGGTGTCTAGACTTCAAACTGCTTAGCACAATGCTTTCCCCATCACACCCCTAGATTGCTTCTTAAAAATGATTCAAAACATGACTTTATTTTTTATTATTGTGGTGTTGCACAGAGGGGCTACCATTTCATAAGTCATGTAATGAGTACATTTCTTTTTGAGACAATGTTACCTCCTTCCTTTACTTTCTCCCACTTTCCCCCCTCCCATCCCTGCCCACAAGTTACATAGTTGACTTTTCACATAGTGTATGCTGAATAGCAGGAGTGCCTTTGTTCATCTTCCTCCTTATCTCTGCATCTTTCCCCCAGGCTTCTCTGAGAGCCAAAACACTCATCACACACCATCACTAACAACCATAATGAAAAGCCTCCATGTTTCCATTTCCTCGAGTTTATTTCAATAAATAATATTTTTTAAAATCATTTTACTTTTTTTGCAGTCAGTGGTGGGACTTGAACTCGGAGCCTGGGTGTTGTCCCTGAGTTTTTGTGCTCAAGGCTAGTGCTCTATCACTTGAGCCACAATTCCACTTTCAATAGATAGTATTTAAAATGTTCAGAGTAGTTACATTCTTGGGGTTCTCCCCTGTGTGCCCAGAGTCCTGTATAGGATATCAGAGCCAGTTACATTTTAGATCTAGCTTTCACATATGAGAAAACATGTGCCATTTATCTCTCTCAGTCTGGCTTACCACATTTAGTAAGATTTGTTCCCTGAAAATGATATAATCTTATCCTTTCTCATGCATGGGTAAAATTCCATTGTGTTCAAGTATTACGTTTTATGTTTTTATTAAACCACTCATCTGTTGCAGAATATCTGGGCTGTTTCCATAAGTTGGTTAGTGTGAGTAATGCAGCAATGAACATAGATGTGCAAGTGTCTTTACTGTAGAAACAGAGGGAAAGAAATGACCTATTAGAGACTAAGGGAAATAGTAGAGGATGACCTAGGAGATAACACTGAGCTGGGATTCAGGATGTGACTTGGCCTTTTTGGTTCATACACAATCCAGGTCATGAGATTCAATTTCCTTTATTTATTATTATCCTAGTAGGTCTGTACAATATCAGACTGCCAAAGTATTTTGCTTTGAAGGTGACTATTTTTCTGCATCCTGTGACTCTGCCAAAGGACATTCTGTTGGCTTAAATTTCTCCAGAAGCCTTCAGATGTTAAAGACTGCAGTGCTGGCCTTTGTGTTGTTGAGGGACTTCTGAGTACTGCCTGAGAAAAACCATGGGAAGTACATGAAAACATGTCATAAGGTAAACAGAGCTGTTGCTGCTGCTGCTGCTGCTGCTGTTATTTCTCCTCCCCCTCCTCTTCCTCCTCCTCCTTTTCCTCCTCTTTCTCCTCTTCCTTTTCCTCTTCCTCCTCCTCCTTTTCCTCCTTCTCCCCCTCCTCCTCCTCTCCTTCCTCTTCCCCCTCTTCCTCTTCCTCCTACTCTTCCTCCTCCTCCTCCTCCTCTTCCTCCTCCTCCTCTTTCCTTTGCTAGTCCTAGGGCTTGAACTCAGGCCTGGGCACTGTCCCCGGGCTTTCTAAGGCTAGCACTCTATCACTTGAGCCACAACACCACTTCTAGCTTTTTCTATGTATGCGGTACCAAGGAATCAAACCCAGAGCTTCATGAGTGCTAGGCAAGCTCTTCACCACTAGGCCACACTCATGGCCCTAGAAGCAGAGCTTTTTTGTCCAGCTTTGTTCTTAGTGGTATTGCCCCACTTTTCCTGCTGTGCCATCTTGGTCTTGAAACTGGGTTATGACTTGATTCCCTCATTTGTAGAAGATGGAAGAGAAAAGTACCTTCCTTATAAAGTAAGGATTAAATGAGTTAATATGTTATCACGTGGAACAACATAATGCTTATAAAACGCACTTAGTGAAAAAGAAATCAGAGGTTGCATGATCACATCAGTTTGCTGTTAAGTAAGCACACTGTCAGGTTGAGGATAGACATGTGAACCCAAGAATGACTTAGTGCCTTCATTGTTTATTTCTTTATTTTTGGATCAATTTTAGTGAGCTTTTATATTCTAGATGTTTTCTACTCTAAAAAAAATAGAATTGGAAGCCAGGCACTGGTGGCTCATGCTTATAATCCTAACTACTCAGGAGGCTGAGATGTGAGAACCAAGGTTCAAAGCCAGCTAAGGCACTAAAGTCTATGAGACTCTTATTTCCAATTGACCACTAAAAACTGGAATTGGCACTGTGGCTCAAGTGGTAGAGTGCCAGTGAGTTGAAGAGCTCAGGACAGCACCCAGGCCCAGAGTTCAAGCCCCATGATCTACCAAAAAAAAAAATATATATATATAGAATTAGTCACTTTAAGGTGCTTCATATCTCATTTGATAACTTTATCCTATAAAAAATAGAAAGCCTTTAGTATGTGCTGAGTTCCAAGGGCACACAGTGACTGGAGAAGGCCGAGTCAAGACAGGTTCATCATAAAAAGAATGATCTGAGCTGAGTGTTTGGAGTCAGTGTAAGAGCTGAGAAGGATCTTGGGGATTGGCAGGATCAGGGTTCTGAACAGAAAAGGTGTTCTGCCAAAAGAACAGAGCTACAAGAGAACTGGAGAAGCTGCCAATAGCCTGCAATGACTGGCAAAATTGTCGAAGGGTGAGCGGAGAACTGTGCCTGTGAAGGCTGGGAGGAAGTAAGTAGGGAGACATAGGGCCATTCCCAACATAGCTGAGTCTAAGGGACACACTATTCATGAAGGGGCACCATACCACTTTTTCTTTTTTCTTTTCTTTTTTTTGCCAGTCCTGGGCTTGAGCACTGTCCTTGGACTTTCTCAAGGCTAGAGCTCTACCACTTGAGCCTCAGCACCACTTCCGGCTTTTTTCTATGTATGTGGTACCAAGGAATTGAACCCTGGTCTTTGTGCATGCTAGGCAAGCACTTGAACCACTAGGCCAAACTCCCGGCCCACCACTTTTTCTTTTTTAAACATGGAATGAGATATGAGCAAATTCAAGTATTAGAAAGATGAGAGAGAGAGAGAGAGAGAGAGAGAGAGAGAGAGAGAGAGAGAGAGAGAGAGAGAGAGAGAGAAAGAGAGAGAAAGAGAGAGACAGAGGCAGACAGACAGACAGACAGACAGACAGACAGACACACACACACACACACACACACACACAGACAGAGACAGAGAGAGAGAGTCTGCAGGTAGAGAACCACATGCCAAATAAGAACTAGCTATCCATTCCCAATGGAAACACAACAAAGCTTTGTCCCTGGTGATGATGTGAATCCGGGAAGGCCTCATACAGCTCCTTAGCAGCCAAGGTGTAAAAAAGCATGCTTTTTCTTTTCCTGGATATGTTTCCCCCTTCCACGTCTATTAAGATGGTTCCTGTGTAGCTCAGCACTTCCTTGAAGGGAGCGTCAAAGAACGACCACCTTCATGGTCCCACGCCAGCCAGGTATTTTGTCCCCAGTGTTTAGGCTCAGGGACAGCAAAGGCAGGTTAAAATATCATTTCCAGGTCCAGCGTGCTGGCTCCATGGCAGACACAAACCTCACCATGGTGACCGAATTTCTCCTGGTGGCGTTCACCCAGTACCCCGAACGGGCCCTCCCCCTCTTCCTCTTGTTTCTATCCATCTACCTCTCCACTCTGCTGGGGAACCTGGGCATGATTGTGGTGATCCGTGTGGATGGCCGGCTGCACACCCCGATGTATGACCTCCTGAGTCACCTGTCTTTCACGGACATCTGCTACGCGTCTGTCACGGTGCCCCAGACCATGGCTGCGCTCTGGGCGCACGGGGCCTCTCTGTCCTACGCTCGCTGTGAGGCTCAGTTCTTCCTGTTCACCTTCTTCGGTTCCATCGACTGCTACCTCCTGGCCCTTATGGCCTATGACCGGTATGTGGCCGTGTGTCAACCTCTGCTCTATGTCACCATCATGTCACAGAGGACTCGATGGGGCCTGGTGGCTGGAGCTTACATGGCCGGCCTCTCCAGTGCCTCGGTGAGGACCATCGCCGCGTTCTCTCTCTCCTTCTGTGGGGACAACCAGATCGACTTCATTTTCTGTGACCTCCCTCCTCTGCTGAAGCTGGCCTGCGGGGACAGCTCCACGCAGGAGGTGGTGATCCTCGTGTTCGCCGTCTTTGTCATCCCCGCGTGCATGGTGGTCATCTTAGCGTCCTACCTGTGCATTGTCGTGGCCATTCTCAAGATTCCTTCCCTGGATGGCCGGGCCAAGACCTTCTCCACCTGCGCCTCGCACCTCACCGCCGTGTCTCTCTTCTTTGGCACACTCATCTTCATGTATCTCAGGGACGGGTCTGGCCAGCCCTCGGAGAAGGAGCGGGTGGTGTCTGTGTTCTACACAGCCGTGATTCCCATGTTGAATCCCCTCATCTACAGTCTCAGGAACAAGGAAGTGAAAGAAGCCCTGGGGAAAATTCTCCACCGAGTCAAACTCCGCTCACCATGATCCCCAGAATTAAATAAGCATGTCGCGGCCCAAGGAAGGAAATAGAGAAAGCCTCAGAAGAGGTTGCAATCAGAGCTGCCACTTCCAGAACACCAGAGGTTCTGGATTTTAATCTTGCCCAATACAGGTATGTCTCGCCTGACCAGTCTGTGGATATAGAACACCTTTTTATTTTTTATTTTTTTTTTAGAACACCTTTTTATATTTGTAAGATGCTCCATGAAAATGTTCATCATATAAAAATATTGAACATAGTGTCTAATAGACACCTTGTACGAAGTTCTTGGGCTATGTAATTGGTAATAGTTTTACTTACTATATTTACTGCATTGCAGACATACAATCTGCCTGTGAATTTATCCATCTATCAATTCATGCATCAACCCATTTTGTATTTTGATTTCTCTTCATGTGAGTTTTTGATGTCGGCATTAACTGCAATGGACTTCAGGATTTTCTACTTTGTTTTTGGGCTAGTTCTAGGGCTTGAACTCAGGCCTAGGTATTGTCCTTTAATTTTTATGCTCAAAGCTAGCTTTTCACCCCTTGAGCCACAGCTCCACTTCTAACTTTTTGCTGGTTAATGGAGATAAGAATCTCAGGATTTTCTTGCTCTGACTTTAAATCACTGTTCTTACATCTCAGCCTTTGGAGTTGCTGGGATTACAAATGTAAGCCAGTAGTGTCCAACACAGATTCCTTTTATTTTATGTCAATAAAATTATGGCAATTTAGTGGCCTAATGGATGACACTGACTCATTTGAAGCACTCTTCAGATTCTGGTATTGATTCCTGAAGACCCATTCCATAAATTGCTTAAAAACATTGTTTCCCCTCTGGAAACATCCTGGTGTTTCCTCTGGCTCGCCTGTTCCTACTTCCATTTGTCATATTGCTTGCTTGAGAATCCCACATGGTTGAAGACATTCAGTCACTGCTCATATGCTATTTCTAGTGTTTGTGTCATCAGTTTTTACTGTGTTCTTTGAAGCTTTTGTGTGTGAGGCAGAGTATTGCGACTTTTCATGGCAAGGTGGCAGGAAGGTAACTCTGCCCATCCTGAGTCTCTATGCCCTGTGCCACGTTAGCCTGCATCGAAAGCCTCCTGAATGAAGCATATTGACTTCTTGCTTCTTGAACCACAGGTGCTGGCTTCCAAGGCATTGGAAAAGAACAGTTCCCATCTACTCACCCTTTCTTTACTTTCTTTGATTCTTATCTGAAGTCAAACTCCTTCTATCCTATCCTATGGAATAGTAAATAGACAAAATTCCAGCTATATGAATGATGTATGCAATAGTAGGTGGTAGTGTGCGCACGCGCGCGCTGAAATCTGAGGATCTTGGTTCAAAGCCAGCCTGGGCACGAAAGATAAAGAGACTCTTATCCCAATTAACTATTAGAAAATCTGTGGCTCAAGAAGTAGAGCCATAGCCTTGAACTCAGGGACAGTTCCCAGTCTCAGCCCCATAACTGACAAAAAAAGAAATACAGAAAAAGCAAGTTGAGAAAGATGGAAGCATCAGTGTACACAGTGCCAATGGATCATCAATTTGAGGTCACATATTAAAATAAAATGGGTCTACATCTTCAAAGAAGTTATTATTCTAGACCTCAGGACATTTTAGAATACAACTTAAAATTTTCATAAGAAATATTTTATCCTTTCAATAGTGTTTCATTTGAGTAATGAAAACCATGCTCCAAGTGGAAAGTTTCACCAAGGAGGATAATTAATGTCAGGGTCACGAGTTAATTTTATGGCAGGCGGTAGAAAATGTTAAGGAAAGAGTCAGAATTCTTGACTTAGTTTTTGAAATTCTCTCCTGATTAGAATAGACGGTGTGGTTTCTATGAGAATAAAAGGAGAAGTCGCTTTGTAGGAGACATGATTGGAAAGCAAGGCATACACTGTGCATTGAGAGAACAGGTTTCCAGGTCCAGAGCACATTTCTAAGTAAGCATGTAAAGATTTTCATTTAAGAAGAAAGGGACAAATGAAAAGATTGTAGGGACTTAAACATTGAAGTGTAAGTCATATAGAGCATTCTATATACTTTTTACACTATAATAACAACTCAGATGAAATTAAAAAACTGCCTTGTGTTAACATTTGGAAGGGGGGAAGAATTTTGATTAGGAAAAAATTGAGAATCATTGATAATAGGGAGATGATCTCACTGCAAATGGGTGTTAAGTGTGTGGGCTTGAAGTCTGGGCCTGGGAGTTTTCCTGAGCTCTTCAGCTCAACGTTACTGCCCTACCCCTGGAGCCAAAGCCCCATTTCCCGTTTTCTAGTGATTAATTGGAGATAAGAGTCTCTTGTTTTTTAGAGCCCGTGCTGGCTTTGAACTGTGATCTTCAGCAATTAGCCTCCTGAGTAGGGCCCGGCTTGTGTGTGTGTGTGTGTGTGTGTGTGTGTGTGTGTGTGTGTGTGTGTGTGTTTATACCCACTTATACATTATGTTGAAACAATTCAAATAAACACGCAATTGGTTTGGGTTATTTTAATTATGAAAGTACATCTTGAATACAAAATATATTAAATTGCTAATAGAATCTTAATAGCATCTGGCAGCTTTGGAGTCTGTATTCCAGAGTTAAAAATCACTGTGGAATTACTGGCAAGAGTCAAAAGGAGGCAACAATCTAAATGTCCAATTATAGATGAATGGACAAAGAAAATGTCACATATACATACATGGGAATATCATTCTGCTTTATGAAAGAAAGAATTTCTACCATTTGGGACAACACAGATAAATCTAGAGGGCATTGTGCTAAATGAAATAAGCCAGTGACAGAAAGGCCAAAAACAAAAACAAAAACAAACAAAAAAACTCCCCCATAATTCACCTAAAATGGTGAAATCAGAGAAGTAGAGATTATAATACTGGTTGCTTGGGTATAGGTGAGGACAAAGGTCAATTGTTTAATGAGTAGAGAGCTATAGGCATGCCAAAGAAGTTCTAGACACCTGTCATATAATAGTGAACTTAAAGTTAATAATATGACATTGTACATTTTAAAATATATTAAAAAGAAAGAGCTCAAGCCGGGCATGGCTGCTCACACCTATAATCTTAGCTACTCAGGAGGCTAAAATCTGAGGATCATGGTTCAAAGCCAGCCTGGACATAAAGTCTATGAAAATCTTTTCTCCAAGTAACCACCAGAAAACTGGAAGTGGTGCTGTGGCTCAAGGGGGTAGGCCCAGAGTTCAAGTCCCATGACCCACAGAAAAAGAAAGAGAAAAGAAAGAAAGTATTCATGTTAAAGATTTTTTCCATCCAAAGTTGAACCAAGCAAAACTCGTCAAAACTGGAAAGACAATTAAAAATGCACAAACAAACATAAGGAAACCTTTGGAGATGATGAATACAATAAACGCTGTAGTGATAGTGTTTATTATTCATGTATGTCAACTCACCAAATGTACATAGTAAATAAGTCACTTTTTGTGGATGAGGCATATCTCAATAGAATTTTCAAATATCCACTTTTAGATAAACATGTTTAGGGACAATAAAGCTATTCAGACCAAGAAACATCATCTGTTGGAAGGCTTTGGGTGTGGCCATAATATCTAACAAGAGAACACAAGGCCCTTTGAGGAAAAGCCTTGAACATCAGCATAATCACAGAATGGCAAGTGTAGTCCTGGCCTATACCCCACCTGGCCCCATACTTGGAGTTTTGCTTGGCCCCTCCCATGACCTTCCTCAAGAGTCTGCCAACACATAGTACTCTCTAAGAAAAGCAACACTGTTGATGGTCAGGCAAAAATATTCAGTATCCAAAATGGAATAATTTCTTTTTTCCCCCATATATTTTTATAGTAATTAATAGAAGGGTTACATTATATTCACCAGATAGAAGGTGCATTACTTCACAACCATTGATACCCTTTCTCATGTCTTGGTCACCATTCCCCCCCCCCACCGCCCCTCATCGTGTTTTCCCCCCTTCCCTATCCTATTTCAAATAACTAATTGTGCATGTATACAATATATCAGATAACAAGGTAACTACTGCAACAATATGAGATAACCAAGGGACAGCAAAAGAGATGAGAGATAACATAGTACATTAAGGACAACAATCCCTAATTATATGGCTTTTGTTTCTATATGGTGGAGGTCCTTTCACTTAGCATCATACTATGGCCTTATGTTGTCTAGGTTTTGTTCTATTGTAAGTCTTTGCTAGGAGAACCCAAGGTTTCTACTGATTATGACAAATGAGGGAAACAATTGAGCCTATATTCCTTTGAGTCTGGCTTCACTTAATATGATTTTTTTTCTAAGTCTTTCCATTTCCTTACAAATGGGGCCATGTCGTTCTTTCTGACAGCAGCATAGAATTCCATTGTGTATTAAATACCACATCTTGTCAATCCAGTCATCAACTGAGGGGTATCTGGCTTGGTTCCATATCTTTGCTATGGTAAATAGTGCTGCAGTGAACATCATTGTGCTAGTGAATTTAGGATGTCCTTGTTTCTGGACAATTGGGTAAATAACAAGTAGAGGAATTGCTGGGTCATAGGGGAGTTCTATGTTTAGTCTTTTGTGGAATTGCAAAATGGAATAATTTTGAAACTTGTAAATTAGACCTGACTAATAACCATTATGTATAATACTATAGTATAATATTCATTGCATATGTACACATTATTGTCCAGGTTACAGTTACATTCATCAGGTAGTGGGTACATTACTTCTTGAGCATAGATATCCTTACCCATGTTTTTCTCCCATTTTCCCTCCCCCCACCTTCCCCAAGCATTCTGTTTTTCTCCTTCTCTTCCCTACATTATATTTTTTAATTTAGTCAGTAATAGGCTCTAACAGAATATATGAAAATATAATCAATATCCCTCTGAAGATGAACTCTTGGTAGCTAAACTGCCCTAATCAACATACCTACCAACCAAATAACCATTCTTTTTTGGAAATTTACAAACAGCCTTATTTTATTTCTTTCTCTTATGATGAAGGCATCCAGTGTCATTCCAAACAAAACTACAAATACTAAGAATGCAGGAGGTTACTTGAAAGATTTAATATACTAGTTAGCTGCAATTAATGGAAACTGCATATAATGAATAGAGCCTAGAAACCTGATTGCATTACCAATATTATTTTCATGACATTAATTGAAATTGATTTCAAGTCAGTGCAACAAGGAAAATGGAGATAAAGCATCCTAAAGTCATGTAGAAGAGACATGGACTGAGACAGAGAGAAGTCTATTAAAATGTGATATATTGATAACTAATTGCAATGCAAAAGAAATCACTACTAACATTAAACTTGCATCTACCCAAGAACATTGTGATAAAACATGTAGGAGAAATAATGTTTCAGTGATACTTCAAACTCATTATATTATGTAAACAATAAATTTAGAAAAGTATGAGAATGGAGATATCCAGCATATACAGTATGAAATGAAAAAAAAACACATACAAAGCCCCAACATAAACAGACACAACCAAAAAGATGATAGAAAATGTAATGTAGGGGAAAACATTCCATAACATTCTCTGACATGAAATTTTCTCATTATATATGTAGTAAGACCCAAATTAAGGACTAACCAAGTGATGATTTTTCCATATCATTTAAATACAAAAGAGGCTAAACTATTCAGTATTCAAAGTAGAATAATTTCGAAACTTGTAAATTAGACCTGACTAATAACAATTAGAACTCAATTGTCAACTAATAATTGTATACCTTTGTGGGATAGGATTTGATGTACATTTAGAGAAAGATCCAATCAATTATATAGGTTAAAATCATTTCACTCAAATACTTCCTGAAATCAGTGTTACAATGGCATCCAAAGCTGATTTCACCAGATGGAGTGAATATTATTTATGTACTGGGAACAATTGCTTTTGGGAGAACCAATCTCACAGAGACTTGAAGGAGCTAGATCCTAAGATGCTGTTTATGAGAATAATGACTTATTCAGCACTCAAATAATTTCTGAGCATCTATAGGGTAATACGGCTTAGGAGCATCCATCTCTGAGAACTCAGATCCTGTAGGAAGCTAATATAGACATGCATTTGTGGTTACTTGTGGAAAATGGTGGGTCAGCTAAAAACGTGGTTTCTTAACTGTAGGACTTTATACAGCTTGTGAAGTGTGCTTACATAACATGATCTGAAGTGGTCCCCAAACTTCATGAGAGCAGTAAACCTATTTTCCTACCTCAGTCAACTGGGGAAGAGTAAGAGCATCCTGTCAGCAGTTTTTAAACCTTGCTGCACACTGGAATCATCTCAGGATTAAAATTATCCGTGTGTCTGGCTCCTCCTCTCAGCCATTCCGATTTAATTGTGGAGAGGGACAATCTGGATCTTGGGATGTGAACAGCTCTCTGGGGAATTCTTCTGTGTGGTGAAGTTTGAGAAGAACAGTCCTGGAGCTCACTTGTGTCTGTGTATATTCTAGAGTAAGTTTGGAATACAGGTGAGGTTTAAGTCATCGTTCTGCCACCATGAAGCTTCATGGCAAGCTCTGCATCCAGCTCTTTAAATGATTTATATGACAGGAAACCTAAACTCATTCACCTTTCACCATCTCAGTTCTATGAAGAAGGAAGGCAATCATATTTTTGAGATGCGCATATGTGTGCATTTATTACTTTTTTTGTTTATAGTGTCACAAATAGAGGGTGAAGAGGGGATACAGCTCTTGAGACTGCTTCTTCAGGTAGTACATCTAAATATCAATGTTGAAGGTTTATAGTATGGTGATTTTCTGGGATGGCCATTAATGCGTGATTATCTGTTTGCTATGAATAACTGCATTAGAATCCCATGGACATACTGGATAGGCTACCCTCAACATATTTTCCAGGTCTTGGAAATTCTCAGTCATACAGAAGCTTGAGAACCAGTGGGGTCACCTTCGAGAATTTCCTTCATTTTCCTGGTAGAAACCTCTCCACAGCTTACTGGTATGTTGCCCTCCAATATTTCACCTAGGGACTGTTGATATCATGCCTGGCTTTTGCCAGGTGGTGAACTTTAAAAGTCACCAGTTCCAGCATGCTTTCATGATGGGAGGAAGAACATGTACATATAAAGCTGCCTCTTTTAGCTGGCAAGTATGGCCCTGTGTGAAACCACTGATGAAATTCCCAAGTGAGATCTAAGGAGCCTTCAAAGAAAGACATTTCTTTTGGTACAAAGCAGGAGGAGTGCAAGACTAGGAACCATATCCATCATACCCTCCTGTGGGATGGGGATTTGGGAGTTTGAAATTAAAGAGATGCCTTCGAAGTTATTAGACACCTTGTTAGAAAGTCACCATGTCAACTGTTCCCTGGAGAGTCACCTCAGGAACCAATTAAGGTGTAATACTGGAGAGGGGAGTACAGGTGCGTTGCTGACAGGATCTAGGGTTGGATTAGGAGCTTCTGGAAGAAGATGGTCCCCAGCCTTGGTGTCTTGGGATAAGTCTGAAAAAAAAAAACCCCACAGTCAGGGATGGCTTGCTTTGTCAAGTATAACAGGAACTGCAAAGTAACCCATCTTAACCAGGTTGCTCTGATTATAATCCCATGCAGTGTTGTGTTGTTGGTTGACAAGGAGAGGAAATGTGACTTGTCCAGGTTCACACATGTGCTGTGGGTGAACTAAAGCCATGTTTGGCAGGTCATAGGCAAAACATTTTTTTTTTTTACCAAACCAAGGAGATAGTCACTCACAAACTGGAATTCAGGTAAGGAGGACTCATGCTCAGCTCATGGCTTATAGTTCTCATGGTGTTGTTGTTATAATCTGTATGGGTCATCTCAGTCTTGGCCTGGCTGTTGTCGCATCAGGCATTCAAACATAATGGAGACCTTCCTAGTGCCTTGCTCTAAAACTCTATGACCTTCTAGTCCCTAAACGTAGATTTCTCAGGCAAGCATAAGATGAAGACAGAACTTTGCTCCATTCTGTTTTCAGACTTGAATGCTGGCTCTTTTCTGGTTACTACAGTGAAAGGCATTGTGAACTGAAAAATCTCTCATAATGACCTAGGAGAAGTGGTGTGGAAGTCTTACGCCACAACCAGTGCAAACACCAGAAATTCCTGGAATCTGCAGGATTGCAAACCAGCCTGAGAAATTGCAATCCCCAGAAGGACAAACACTTCTCTGGCACTGTCAGGCTTAGATGCACAAGCTCTCTGTGTACGCCCTTAGGGGACCAGAATGGTGATCGGGTACAGGCAGTGGATAGACCCCACTTGGACATCAAGGCTCTGAAGAAGTTCAGCAAGAAAGAAGAAGCTGGGAAAGAAGCTGACCAAGGAACAGGAGGCGTTCTGGCATCCACATCTCTTGCTCAAGTGGATCCTGAGTCAGGCTGGCCAGTTCCTTCTCCTACTAATACACAATGAAAACATGGTGGCCAAGATGGATGAGGTAACGCCCACAATCAAGTTCTAGATGAAGAATCAAGCCAGATAAAGAACATCTCCATGACTGTTGCTGGTATGTTGATCAGGTGAAGGTGATAGATGATAACCTGAGGTATAGCATCCATGTGACTGTCCATTTCCTGGTGTCATTGCTTAAGAAGAATTGGCAAAAAGTCAGGGTTTTGAACATCAAAAGCACCATGGACAAATTTCAGTGTGAAGTCATATGCTAATGAATCCCAATATCACCAAGAAGATAAATTAGGATGCTTGCTGTTGTGATACAATTGCTTTTTGAGGGGCTTTGAGAACAACTAAACAGGGATGTTTGCCGAATCTAAGGAAGCTTACCTATATTCTTTTGGGTCCAAGGTTGATGTTAGTGTGTAGCCATGTGTACATTTACACAGACTCGTAAGAGGCTAACCCACTTGACTTGGCATAACAGCTGTTGGTTAAACATTAACATTATTTGACTGAGAATAGAAGTATTCTACAAGCAGATCCCAGTGCTGGCTGATAATGAACATTACTTTTTGGTTCACAATCTTTTGTCCTTAGATTACAAAATTTTCTTCTTTAAAGCATTCACTTAACATTTTGAATAGTCAATACATGTGGGGTACATTTAGCTTTCCAATGAGCTTTGGCAAGTGTTTTAACGTACATTATCTTGTCAATAGGGCAGCTATTATGGTTTCTTTTGGCAGAGGAAGACACGGAGGTTCAGAAAGGTTAAATGCCTTGCACAAAATCAACCAGCTAATTGGGGTATCTTGTAAAGCAAGCTCCGGTTTGTAAGCCAGAAAAATCACTTGCTCTTTACTCCTACTGTAATAGAAGCCTTTGTAATTTCCCCCCTCCCCTTAAATCGTAGGCTATAGTGAGATATATAGCTCACTTTCTTAGAGTGTAAAGTGGGTTGAATTTGAGTGACTGTAGGCCAAAAAGTCCATTCTTTCCTCCCCTTTCCCCAAACAGCTTAAATTGGCAAGCTGTTTTTCTCATCTTGTTCTAGTCCTCCCAGGTGAACTGCTTGATGGATGGCTGGACAGAATGATACTTTAGTGACCGAGTTCTTCCTGACTGCGTTCACTGAACATCCTCAGTGGAGGCTTCCCCTGTTCCTGATATTTCTCAGTTTCTATCTCACCACTGTGCTGGGAAACATGGCGATGATCCTCTTGATCCGCACAGACCGCCAACTGCACACCCCAATGTACTTCTTCCTCAGTCACCTGTCCTTTGTGGATGTCTGCTACTCCTCTGTCATTGTCCCTCAGATGCTGGCTGTGCTGTGGAAACAGGGCTCAACCATCTCCCAAGTTCGCTGCGCAGTTCAGTTCTTCCTCTTCACCTTCTTTGCTTCCATTGACTGCTACCTCTTGGCAATTATGGCCTATGACCGCTATGTGGCCGTGTGCCAGCCCTTACTCTATGTCACCATCATGACTGAGAGGGCCCGCTGGGGTTCGGTGGCTGGAGCTTACCTCGCTGGGTTTTCTAGTGCCTTCATTCGAACTGTCACAGCCTTCACTCTCTCCTTCTGTGGAAACAATGAGATCAACTTCATTTTCTGTGACCTCCCCCCTCTGCTGAAACTCACCTGTGGTGACAGCTACACCCAGGAAGTGGTGATCATTGTCTTTGCCATCTTTGTCATGCCTGCTTGCACCTTGGTGATCGTGGTATCCTATCTGTTCATCATCCTTGCTGTCATGAAGATCCGCTCTGCTGGAGGCCGGGCCAAGACCTTCTCCACCTGCGCCTCCCACCTCACTGCCGTCACGCTCTTCTTCGGCACCCTCATCTTCATGTATCTGCGAGATAACTCAGGCCAGTCCTCAGAGGGGGACCGAGTGGTGTCTGTGCTCTACACCGTGGTGACACCCATGGTGAACCCATTCATCTACAGCCTGAGAAATAAGGAGGTAAAGGAGGTGGTTAGGAAGTCTCTGGGCCGGTTCAAAGTTTCAGGAAGGTGCTAGATGCACCCTTGCAAGAGGTGTCCTTCTGTACTTTCTCCATCCTTGGTGGATCTCTCTCTCTCTCTCTCTCTCTCTCTCTCTCTCTCTCTCTCTCTCTCTCTCTCTCTCACACACACACACACACACACACACACACACACACACATTTTTGGGAAAGCTTTCCTACACTTCCTTAAATGTCAATCCAAACTTTCCACTCCACTTTCTGACTTCATTTTAAAGCGACATGTGTCATCACTTGACATATGAGATGGCTTGTGTTTGGATAGATTCTCAGAGCTGGAAAGCAAATGTCATGAGAGGACACATTATTTTCTCATACCCAGTGTCTAGCTAAGGAGTTAGCATGTAAAATTTACTTGAACAATAAACAATTCCCAGGTGGCATGGATTTCTAGTTTCTTCAGTTCTTAGTGAGTTAACTGCGAAATGGGCATATTTACTTTCTAGGATTGTAGTTTTGAGGATCCATGCACGAATGGGAAGGCACCCAGTCAGCCTTATTTGCCGTATCTGCTGGACCAGTGCCTTTCCTGGGGGACAGGAAGTACTCAAGTAAAGCAAAAAATAGTTGAAAAAAAATTCCAAAAAAGCTATCTTTAAACACAAGTGACATTTTTCTTTACATTTTATTACTAGGGTGATATATAGGGAGTTTACAGTTAACATTCATCAGGTAGTGGGTACATTACTTCTTGAGCATTGATATTCTTTCCCAATTTTCCCCACTTTCCCTCCCCCTCTCCCTCTCCAAAGTTGTAAAGTTCATTTCCAACACATGTTCTTATGAACATTCCTGTCACACTGATTCATCCTTTGTCTCATCATTTTGTTTATCCCCTTCCCTTCCCTGATTCAAATAAACAAATAAATGTGTATACAATATAACAGGTACCACAGCCAGATACTACAGCAGCAGAAGATAAATCATAAGGGAGAAAAGAAGAAAAAAGATAAAGAAAAAGAGAAAAATAATAAAAAATAAATTCATATAGTATATTAAAAAACAATAACTATAAGTATAAATCTCCTGTTTCCTTATCCTAGAGTTCATTTTGCTTAGCCTCATCCTTTACAGCCATATGTTCACAGCTTTTAAGTTATTGCACTCCTTTGATAGGAAAATCCTAGACACATAGCAATTATTACAAATGAGGGAAACCATGGAGCCTATGTTCCTTTGGGTCTGGCTTACTTCACTTAGTTTTCAAGTCTTTCTATTTCCCTGCAAATGGGCAATGCCATTCTTTTTGATGGCAGCATAGAATTCCATTGTGTACAAATACCTTTTTGACCCAGCAATCCCACTCCTGGGCATTTACTCAAATGTCCAGAAACAAGGCCATACTAAACCTACCGGCGCATCCATGTCCATTGCAACATTATGTACCATAGCTAAGATATGGAACAAATGCCACTCAGCCCCACTTCCCATTTTCTAGTGATTAATTGGAGATAAAGAGTCTCTTGGCTTTGTATTGCCCTGGCTGGCTCAGATCTCAGCCTCCTGAGTAGCTAGGATTACAGGCGTGAGCCACTATGCCCGGCCTCACACAGAATTTTTCAAGTCCAATAATTGATCCTTTTCTTTCAGTTTGCCTTCTTATGGTTTCTGTAGATTTTGAGTCATACTAGCAGCTACTTTTTTGAGGTATAATTATCTTCCAGGATTCATACTAAGTTTGCTATAGAAATTATCTTATTTAACTTGCAGGCTATCCCCAGAAGGCAATTTCTATTATTATCCTGGCTTTCTAGGTGGATGAGGCACTTAAGATTTAGAGAGGTAGAGTAATTTTTCCAAGGTCAGGAGGCAAGCAATAGAGTGAGGCTTCTATTCAGTGAGAGCCAGACTTCTCAATTGCCATTCCTCCTTCTTCCTGTGATCTATTACTTGTGCTAAATCTCTCAACCTGGAATATATTGTTATTGTACTTTTTACTTTCATCAGGACAAGGAAAGGTAAAAGACCAATATATGGGTTAGAAGGCAGCCAGCAGCACCCATTTTATAGCTCCTAAGTGCTAGTATTTTGCAATATGATACACTTTCACTCTCTCCTCCCTCTCCCTCCCTCTCTCCCTATTTCCTTCTCCCTTTCCCTCCCTTGCCCCTCCCACCCCTTCATAGAAAGCTTCATAGCCAAACTCTATGCTTCTCCCCCACCACTCCACTTCTGCTAGAGAAGCTGTACTCTTGGTGTAGAGCATTTCATGTCAAATTGTGCTTTGGCTCTCCTTTCTCTCCCATCCCTTCCCTCCCTTGTCTTTCTCTGTAGATGTTCATGAGATCATATACATGAAAGTGAGATAAACTAAGCAACAGATTCCAAACTCCAAGAACTTTCATAGTAAGGACATGCACGAAATATTTTAGAATGGAATTGAACAGGTAGATTTAGGAAAAAGTCATTGCACTGGTAGCCCAGAGATTGGAGATCATATATTAGATTTTGTTTATATCTTTGCACAAGCCATCTAAAACACTTCAGGCATTACATGGTTGGAGCACTGAGTTAGCCATGTTCTCTTTTTCTTAGCAAGATGACTTAATTGGTTACTGCCTTTCAACCTACTTCTGTGAAGTAATATTTACTGAGCAGTACTGTGGACCAGGATTTACATGCATTTTATTTAGCCACCAAAATGAGGCTAAATAGGGACACACAAATAATGAGGAGGTATTCAGACCATCTATCACCGTGAAGCCGTGTAATGATAGTCATAGAGGAGGTACCACCATTCACCAGTGGGCAATCTGGTTTTGAACTGACAGAGGCAGACTCTCCTTGGTTCCAATTAGATCAAGCTACTTCTAGACATGGAAAATTCACTAATAAGCTTTTATTTTTTAAAAAAAAAACCCAGCTCTTTAGCTAATGCACTCCTGCCACCTTCAAGACACTCTGCCAAAAGTTTCACATGAACCATTTATTTTAGTTCTCTTAACAAGTACAAATGGAAAAAAATATTATTGGCTCCAAGAAACTTTAAAACTCCAACAATCCAACATCCAGAAAAGTCATGACTTGCTCAAAAGATGTAGCAAGAAATCAGCAGATGAGTAACATTCCAATCTCAAGTTGTTCTTAATCCATAGTGCTTACTCTTAACTGGTATTGCCCTGTACTGTCTTCCCTTTCTTTCTACAAAGCCTCATAGTTTTGGCACTTTTCTTCGAAGGCATCTGGGTTTCAGTTGCACTCTTGGTTTCAAGGTATGGTTAATGTGGTTGGGGTGCATGTGTTTTGGCAACTAAGTGCAAAGTTCATGGACTTTACATTGGCTCTTATATCTGTCAGTAAGCAAGAGCTTGGGGAATGTTCAACTCTCTTCAAAGGGCGGGATTAACTCAAGTAAACTATTCCCTTCCAAAATACTCCCAGAATTCCTCTGGGATCAGACTTTCTTCTGAGAACTAGCTTATCATTGCTGAGTCTCCAGGTAAATACTAATCTGTCTACGAGTCTTCTTTTTCAGTTTTATGTGGTCCCTTAACAAATTTATGATTCACTGTTATTTGTTGAATTGTATATAAGTATATAATTACTTTTGTTCTGTTTATCTACTTATCTGTCACCATCATGTTATTATTCAAAAATATGCCTAAAATTTTTCATTTTTGCTAAAAGTTAAAAAAAAATGGCTTAGTCGGGTGTCGATAGCCCATGTCTATAATTCTAGCTACTCAGGAGATTGAGATCTGAGGATCATGGTTCGAAGACAGCCTGGGCAGAAAAGTCCACGAGACTTATATCTCCAGCAGACTACTCAGAAAAAGCTGGAGGTGGTGCTGTGGCTCAAGTGGTAGAGTTCTATACTTGAGCATAAGGAGGCTCAGGGACAATGGCTATACCCCGAGTTCAAACCTAAGGAGAAGCAAAAAGAAAGCCTTTATTAATATTTAATTGACATGTGATGAACTAAATCTATTCAAAGTGCACAATTAGGTTCTGACACTTGTATACTTATGAAAACTACATCGTACTCAATAGTGCATACACCTGTAATTCCTAGAAGCTTCCTTACATTCTTCTGCACTTTCCCATGTACTCCTTCCACTAACTTCCCACGTAGTCCAAGGAATTGCTGATATGCTTTTTGTGTTGTATGTATTAATATAAATTGTTTAGAATTTCATGTAAATTTAAATTTTATATGAATGGAATAATGTACTTTTTCACATCATAATTATTTTTTATGACTCATTAACATTATTACATACATCAGTAATTCAATCCTTATTGCTGAATATGATTACATTATATGCATATACCATGTTTGTTTATTCATGAATCTGTTCCTGAGCCACTTGGGTTATTTCTAGCTTTGGCTGTTATAAATAAAACAATAATGAATATTTCTGGAAGGATTTTGAGTTGATTCAAACTTTCAGTGCTCTTGAGTCAAAGGTAATCTTGGGATCAAAAGGTAAGTTGGGATCAAAATGGCAGAGCTGCTTTTTCCAAAGTAAATATATAACTTAGCATTCTCCCCAACAATGCTAGCAGTGCATGACAATTCCTAACACTTGGCATGGCTAAACTTTACTTTTTAAATTATATTAAGAACAGACAATGTGAAGTCTACTTCTTTTCCCTTTCTTAGTGGCATGTTACAATATTATTAACTATAAGCAAAATAGTGGACCACAGAGATCTTCTCCACAGTTATTCATCTTGCATAAACTTTATACACACTGAATAATTCTGCATGTCTCTTATGTCCCATCTCACAGTAACCACCATTCTACTTGTTGTGATTGTGTATGTCTTCCTGTTTCGGATACTTTATATAAGTGAAATCCACAGTGTTTGCTTTTCTGTGACTGGCATATTTTACTTGGCATGAATTTCTTTAGATTTCTTCATACTGTCACATATGACAGGATTTCTTTCTTCTTTAAAAAAATGGAGATTGATTCTTCAGACTATATAAAGCATTATTGCCTGCATTCTACTCATTCTCCCTGTTCATTCTTCTACTCCTCTCTCTTTATGTTTCCCCAGCCCCCGCATCACAAGTACCCATTTCCTGGTACTTATTTTGTTGGGCTTTGACTTGTTTTCCTAAAGAATTATGCTACTTGTACTCTCCATAAAATCGGTTATACTTCAGTTAATTCATTTATAACCACTTGGGTACCAGCCACTTGTGTTTACTTTTAGATTTATAAGAACATTCTAGCTCCCACAAATGAGGGAACCATATTTCTCTGGATCTGGCTTACTTCACTTTGTGAAATTTTGGGGGTGAGAATGTTAAAAGAGGTGACATTGAACAAGAGGCACTGTATTCATAAACTGCTCTGCTGAATTGCAACTCCTTTGTACAACTACCTAAAGAAAATTAAAAAATATAAAAATATAAGATGGACTTTGCATTCCTCAGTATGTATGTAATACATTTCCTTATTTCCACTCCCTCTTATTGACTTCTAGATTGTTTCTATATCTTGGTTATGGTGAAGAATGTAGCTGTAACTGGGGAGTGAAGCTTTCTCTTTGAGATATTAACCTTAATTTTCTTGGATAATATATAATTCAGAGCTGGATTTTGGGGTCGTGTGGGTTCTTCTATTTTCAGATCCTTTGAGGAAATTCCATATTCCAAAGCATCTTCACCATCTTATATTCTACAAAAAATGTACAAGGGATGAAATTTCTCCATATCCCCAAAACACTTAAGTTTCTTATTCTGCATTAGTTTTAAGTGGACATCCACACAGGAAATTGTATCTCTTGGTTTTAATTTTCATTTCCCTGGTGGTTAGAGATGTTAGGCATTTTTTCAGGAACCTATTACCATTTAGGATCTTTTTGGAGAAATGTCTATTTATACAGTGTTCTTTGATCAAATTTACCACATCCAACTGCTTTCATAATTAATGACATCAATAGTTGATATATTCTATTTTCTTTCCTTGGGAGATCATTGAAGTCATAAACAAGGAGTTAATTGTTAATTGTTTTAGTGATTGAAAACATTTATTTTTTTCCTCTTTGCTATCAGTTATACAAAGGAATTCATTGTGACATGGGCATGCATACATGTATACAATGTACCTTGTTCAAATTTATTCCCTCCATGATTTTTCTTATCTCCAATCCTCCTCTCTTCAAAACAGATTTTAGTAGCTTACATTATTCTATTGTCATATAACACATAAAATACTTTGACCATTTTGAGCCCCATCCTTTCATTCTTTTAATCCCAGAGTCAGACATAGAGAGAGTTAAAAGGAAAGTCCATTGGAAATAATGGTGGGGAGGGGCTGGGAGTTTTGCCTAGTGGTAGAGTGCTTGCCTAGCATGTATGAAGATCTGGGTTCAACTCCTTGGTACCACATACATAGAAAAAAGCCAGAAGTGGCGTTGAGGCTCAAGTGGTAGAGCTCTAGCCTTGAGAAAGTTCAAGGACAGTGCTCAGGCCTTGAGCTCAAGCCCAGGACAGGCAAAAAAAAATGACAGTGGGGAATGGTTCAGAGAATGCAAGCATCTGGGCACAGGTGTATGTCTTTCTTCTTGTGAAAAATCTGTCAAGGGCTCCATGAAATCCTGTGAAAGTTTTCTTAATCAGTGGTCTTCAATGCCTTAATCCTAATTCTAATTTACTTCTCAAGTCTCAATTTGCACACAAGTCTATTTCTGGACAAAAAGCCAGAAATAAGTCATACCTGTCTTCTGTTGAACCTCTAAGTCAGAGCAATGGAAGACCAGGACAGACCCACTGAAAAACAGACAGTCTCAAATAAAATCTTCTGCGTATAACCCTGTGTGTGGTTTCATAATATAGGTATTCCTTTACTGGATGTTCTGGGTCATTAGATCCAGAATGGGCTTTGAGGGGACATTGAAGCACTTTCAATTTTTAGCCTGAGGAAAGCCTAAGAGCTTAAGCTTTTGTCAGTTTCCCCTTGGAATTTTCACGAGTTTTGAATGACCGATGTTTGCTGAGATTCAACTAGATTAGCAAAAGGGTGTTAGTTACATACTTCTAAAAGTGGTAATGTGACTCTTGGAACATAATGCCCAAGTCCAGACCTAAAGTGTCTCTGACCTAAGGTGGTCTCTGACCATTCAGCTTTCTATCTTGACCACTATATCCTAACTGTTCAATAACCAGGAAATTATGAGATTTCTCTTGTACTTCCACTGTGAATTCTTTGTCTAGCCTTTCTCAAAGTTTAGCAACACTGAGTTGGATGTATTGTGTGACTCTTGTTACAGATAAGATCCTCACGTTACAGTAGCAAAGGAAACTTCAGGATTTGAGGATGTGAATTCTGAGAATGCTTACTCCAGAAAATTCAGATGCTCATCCTGAATTAGAAGCTAGTAGTCTAGGTCAATGACCTTACTCTTAGATAAAAAAATTAACTTAACAGTTAGGTGAGCCTGTGTATTATTTTCACAGCTATTTGGAGACAGAATCAGGACTGTATCTTCCACATGTACACTTCTGTGGATTTTTGCCAAAATAACTGAAGTCATCTGGAATTATATTTTTCAGAATGTATTTGGTACAGTACTAGTTCCATCAACCACTCTGTGATAAATTAGGTTCTGTGTGATTAAGTTTAGTTTTGAGCACTGAGGCATACTTAATTATCCTCAATTATAGGCTTTGAGAAATTGTTTAGGTAAGAACATTTTGTTTTATTTAACTCAGAATTGCCCTCAAATTGAAAGTAGGAATATTTATTTTTTTTACAAGTATTCAATATTTCATTAAAAAGGGCCAAGGCAAAACAAGAGTTGAGCAAAGCTGACTTAGATTGAATAAGGAATAAATAATAACTATCGTCAAAGCTGTAAAAGGTAGGCTGTAGGCACTACTTGCATCTATTATTGTCTGTGTCATAACCAATTTGCCCAAATATTTATATTAGTACAGATTAGCATTGGAGTGTATTTTATTATATTAATGGCTATTAAGGACTCTGTTGCTAATACCAGAGTGACATGGAAAAGCACAAACCCCTCAGAGGCTGGGATATGAGAAAATGGCTATATAGATGTCTATAAAAAATTGAACTATCAGAACGTTGCCACAAACAGTGATCCAAATCAACTACCTAGTTATGCAGATCAAAGTAACACAGATGCTCATGGCATCAAAGGGAAGGGCCTTTCTTAATTATGAGCCTTTTCAGGGCCCCTTTCATATCCTTGTTCCTCAGGCTGTAGATGAAGGGGTTCACCATGGGTGTGACCACAGTGAACAGGACTGCACCAATCTTATCTGTGTTCTCAGGGTGAGCAGACGAGGGGAAAAAGTAAACCCCAAAAATGGTCCCATAGAAGAGCAACACAACTATCAGGTGAGAGCTGCAGGTGGAGAAGGCCTTCCACTTGCCCTCTTCAGATGAGATTCTCAGGATAGCCCTGACGATGCAGATGTAGGAGAAGAGGATGAGTGCAAAGGGGAAGGTAACGACTGATAAGCCCACAATAAATAATACCAGCTCATTCAGCATTTTGTCTGAGCAGGACAGTTTGATCAGAGGGGCTAAGTCACAGAAGAAGTGTGGGAGACTGTTTCTGTCACGGAAGATCAGATGACCGAGCAGAAGGGTGTGAGTCAGGGCTACAATATTACTGAGCAACCACGGGATGATTGTAAGGAAAATGCAGTGCCTGGGGCTCATGACAGTTGCATAGTGCAGAGGGTTGCAGACAGCCACAAAGCGGTCATAGGCCATCACCCCCAGGAGGAAGTTGTCAATGACGACAAACACGATCGAAAAGTACATCTGTGTGAGGCAGCTCTTGTAGGAGATGGACTGATGCTTGGTCTGAATGTTTATCAGCATTTGGGGAACTGAGGTGGAAATGGAAGACACATCGGCCAAGGAGAGGTTGGCAAGAAATAGGTACATGGGTGTGTGAAGGTTCGAATCCAAACCAATGGCCAAAATGATGATGCCATTTCCGACTACAGTGACTATGTACATGCCCAGGAAAATCGCCAAGAGCAGTCCTTGCAGCTCAGCCTGAGAGGAGAGTCCCAGGAGGATGAATTCAGAGATGGTTCCATTTCCTTGACACATGTTTCCGCTCATCTGCAGAAAGAAACACAGTCTTCCTGTCTCCACCCAAAGACCCCGATGGCAAGACTCAGCTGCGTCCACTTCAAGGGGACACAGAATGGGAATAAACGGCTACTTCCTAAATAGGACTGCTCAATACATGATTGTCTCAGCAGTGCAGAGACTCGGGAATTGCTTTAGGAAGAAAACAAACAAAAAAAAACCTGTGATTCTTCTCAGTGAATGTTCATAGTTGGCTCTAACTATTGTTTACTTTATTTTTATTTTTTTGTCAGTCCTGGAGCTTGAACTCAGGGCCTGAGCACTGTCCTTGAGCTTTCTCAAAGCTAGAGCTCTACCACTTGAGACACAGCACCACTTCCAGCTTTCTCTGTTTATGCAGTTCTTAGGAATCGAACCCAGGGCTTCATGCATGTCAGGGGAGCCCTCTACCACTAGGCCATGCTTCTGGCTTCCAAATATTTACATTAAATTGAGGGCCTCAAGAGAGGTGGACCTTATATCTTAAAATTATTAGGTGAGCCAGCAGGAATTACTTAAAAATAAACCAAAAATAAACAAACATGCCCTTCATTGGATGAATGGACCAAGGAAATGTGAAATATATAAGGCATACATACACACACACACACACACACATACACACACACACACATTTTAAGTAGTTGTACAGAAGGGTTTAAGTTCAACATGTCAGTGTATGAGTACAATGCATCTTGATCAAGGTCTTGATCAAGGTCATCTTCCCTTTTATCCTTCTCCATGATCTCCCCAATCCTAGTCTTCATTAGCAGTGTGGGCTTTTGAATTCCAGTCTCTTACCTCAGCTTCCTGTTCCATCCATTCTAGTCCCCAGTAGTCTGGTTCAAATTGTTGTGAGTCCAAATGGGGCTACCTAGTTGGTTTGGATCACTTTTAAATTGCATAATGTTCACGTTCAGAGCTGGGAGAATGGCCTAGTGGTAGAGTGCTTGCCTAGCCCTCATGAAGCCCTGGGTTTGATTCCTTGGTACCACAGAAAAAGCTGGAAGTGGTGCTGTGGTTCAAGAGGTAGAGCACTAGCCTTGAAAAAGCTCAAGGACGGTGCCTGGGCCTTGAGTTCAAGCCCTAGGACTGGCAAAAAAAATGCTCATGTCCACCTGACAGTAAAACTTCTGGAAGTTATGGGAATCTAGCTTCAGAATCTTTCTTGTGCTTACCAGGCTGGCAAATCGAGGGCTGAGAACAATTCTCCTGTGCTTCTCTGAATTGGACTCTTCTTCTAAGCACCGGTGTTAATGGAGTCTTGATGTTAGACTCTCATGGGACATGTATCTCCTCCCCATCCTCAGGGACAGCATCGCTAAAGTGTTTTCTTCAAGACAAGCACTTATTTTCACCTCCTACTCAATGAGGTAAACTGGGAATAGATTGCTTTGCTTTTTGCTTTTCTGGTTTTGTGTTTATGTGCTTTTCCTACTCTCTTCGTTTTTGCAAGTGAGCTAATTATCAGACAGACTGGAGATCTCTGCAATATTAAATGGATATCAGTACTGAAATGCAGTCTCAGTGGTGATTCAGTACCTTAGTTTCTAGTACTGGGAAAAAAATTATTATACCCAAACCAGTACTATTTATCCATTCCCCCAAAAGGAAGAAACTCAATGTACTTTTGGCTTTACTCACACTTTTATTAGTATCAGTCATTTCAATCCTACTTTGTACCATTGTTCAAATTCCACTCTGTCTGATAATAGCATTTTCAGATCAACTTCAAAAAAGTTTGTCAGGCCAGAACGTAGCCTAGTGACAGAGTGCTCGCCCAGCATGCATGAAGGTCTAGGTTCGATTCCTGGTATCACCTACTCAGAAAAAGCTGGAAGTCATGCTGTGGCTCAGGTGGTAGGGAGTTAGTTTTGAGCAAAAAGTGTCCAAGGACAGTGCCCAGGCCCTGGGTTTAAGCCTCAGGAATGGCAAAAAAAAAAAAAAATAGACCTTGTGAATCCATCTCTATCCACCCGAAGTCTATTTCAACAAACATAAAACTGAATTTGAACATATAACTAACTTTAACAGTTTTGTCATTTAACATGAGAATTTAAGGGACTCACATATATAGGCCACTGACATGCTGGGTTTATGCTTCCTATCTAATATATTAATTTTTTCATATTTATTTTCTTGACTATTTCTACATTGCTGTAGCTTAATTCTCTTTGCTGCCTGGCATCAAAGTACATCTATGCTATTTTTAATCTACTGGTGTTTAAAATATATTTTATTGCATGAAAATAGGATAATAATACCATATAAAAATATTTCAAAAGGAGAATAAGAAAGAGAAATAGAGTAATAGAGGGAGTGAGTTTGATCAAAATATATGCATGTATGGAAAAAAATCTCACAATGAAGTCCTTTGTACAAGGAATATATACTAAAAGTGAAACAAAAGTGTTTGAAGAAAATATATAAATACATAATTTTTATAACATTTATAAGCTATTATTTGCAAACCATACCTTAAACAAGAAGAAATAGAGTAATTACCATGCATTTTCTCCCACCTTGTTTCTTTCATGTATGCTTAAAGTCCACCTGAATTTGAATTTATTTAAATTCAATATTTAAATTTATTCATATAATTATACTTTAGAATGTATAATGTTCATATTATAAATTCCCCCTTGCTGATGGCTTTAAATGACAAAACATACGTTAATATTCATTGAAGCCAGAAATTCTGAGTATGTTGTTTTAAACTACTGTTTCTCATATTTTCTATCTACTTTCACAAGACTAGAAGGGTTTTGTAAAATCTTCTGAAGCTGACTGTGTTTGATCTGTTTTAATGATGAATAATGAATAATAACTGAGGCTTCTTCTATTCTGGCTTAAGCATTATGTGGAATATATGTATATATAAATATACATATATATACACACATACACACATATAAATATGCGTATATATACATATACACACATACACCATATATGTACACAGTCATATATACATATATCTATATTCTTATATATTGCATATTTTATAATAATTTATATTCTTTTTTTGTGTAAGTACTGGATCTTGAACTCAGGGACTATGCATTGTCCCTTAATTTTTTCGCTGAAAACTGTATCACTTGAGCCACAACTCCATTTCCAGCTTTTTGATGACTAATTGGAGAAAAGAGATGCCCAGATTTTCCTGCTTAACCTGGTCTCTATGACCCTCAGATCTAGCAGATCTGAGCAGCTAGGATTACAGGTATAGCTACCAGTACCTGTGTGACAATCTATTATTAAAGACAGACTCATATATTAAATATTCTGCATGGAGAGATGGAGAGGCAGGAATTAGAATTGGGTAGATTTTCAAAATGTATGGTAAAGATACAGGGAAGAAAAGGTGGAAGAAACATATAGCAGCTTTCCATGGTTTGCCTTTTACTGTGTTGTCTGGAAACTGGGATGTTATTGGGGGATATTATTTTCTCTATCTCATTGATAGATATTTCTGTCACATCATCTGAAACATGATTTTAACATAATGTTAGGAGGATGAACAGAAAAAACAATACAACTACTAAGAAAATAGATCTTGAGTGTTTTCAACTATAAAATGTAAGAATCTGAAGTAAATTCTATGTTAAGTAGGTTATTTGACCATTCAACAAAGGAGATCTGATAAATGCTGTGATCTAATTAAAAACAAAACAAAACAAAACAGTTGTTGGTGGCTCGTGACTGTAATCCTCGCTACTCAGGGAGGCTGAAATTTGAGGATCATGATCTGAAGCCAGCCTGGATAGGAAAGTTTGTGAGATTCTTATCTCCACGTAACCACCAAAAAGCCAGAAGTGGAGCTGTTGCTCAACTGGTAGAACAAAAGCTCAGAAACAGCACACAGGTCCTGAGTTCAAGCCCCAGGACTGGCACACAGATACAGACACAAACATAGACACACATAGACGGTCTCAGTCTCAGAGAGAGAGAGAAAGAGAGAGAGAGAGAGAGACAGAGAGAGAGAGAGAGACAGAGAGAGACCGAGAGACCGAAAGACAGAGAGAGAGAGACAGAGAGAGAGAGACAGAGAGAGACAGAGAGAGACAGAGACAGAGACAGAGAGAGACACACAGAGACACACAGAGAGACACAGAGACAGAGACAGAGAGAGACAGAGACACAGAGAGACACAGAGAGACACAGAAAGACAGAGACAGAGAGAGACACAGAGACACAGATAGACACAGAGAGACACACAGAGAGACACAGAGAGAGACAGAGAGACAGAGAGACAGAGACAGACAAAGAGACAGAGAAACAGAGAGACAGACAGACAGAGAGACAGAGACTGACAGAGACAGAGACAAAGACAGACAAAAAATGAAAAGAGAAGTGTAGGAATAAAGTTAAAGAAGAGGAAGTTTCATTCTGTGGAATTTACGTAGTAGCATCATGGGAGGGGCCAGTAATTCAGCTTGAAAGGATTAAGCAACCAATAACTCCTTTTCAATAGAGTAACATTTTATACTTGTTTTTTTTTTTGTTACAAGGTCACTTCCTCCTATGCTTGTGAAATTTAAGAAGCAAAGGAGAAATAGTTGTAAACTTCTCTTGGCACTTCAGACAAGCCCTAACCTAATATCAAAAGATAAACAACACAACAACAAAAGAAAAAGTCCTAAGCTAGGAAATATCTAAAGTGAGTCCACAGACCTTTGAGGTATTACATAGTTGTAATCCCAGCATGCTTGAAACGAAGGCATAAGGATTCCATATTCAAGACCAGTCTGAGCTACAAAATGGAAAGACTTATTTGGGGCCCACAATTGCAGAGGTTTGGGCTCCTTATCAGTCAGCTGTGTTGTTTGGGGGACACACTGAGCCTGAACATGAGGATAAGAGCATGTGGTAAGAAAAAGCACCTTATATCAGGGAAGATAGAAAAGATGTATTACTAAAATCAGTGACCCCAGCTAAGATCTACATCCTAAAGTTTCCAGCACCTCCTAATACCCTGCTGGGAACCAGGTTTCAACTCATGAGCCAAGATGACCCATTTTATATTCAGGCCAAGCAACTACTAGTTTTAAAATGGTGGCATTTCTGTACCCCCTGACCTGTTATGATGCTGGAATTCATTCTTCTCATTTTTTTTTCCTACAGAGTTCAAGTTCCTGAAGATGTCCAGTGTTACATCTAAGCAGATCTTCAGAGAAGAAACCAATGAAGGATACTTCTCAGGAGTTGTTGACAGCCACAAGAGCAAGGGTCTTTGGCGAGCCACACAAATCAGGAAATATCACACACACACACACACACGAACACACACACACACTTATATACGTATATAATTAAAGGAAATTCACACTTGAAAACAGGAAGGGAGCATGTCATTGATTTGATAAGAAATGTGGAAAGCCAAAACGTCCACCAAAAACTGTTTGACAGGCGACCAAATAGATACCCCATAGTAAAGCAGCATGGCTACTTGACACATAGTGAATCATCTGAGTAGAAATCAAGAAAGCAATTTCATATATCATAGTTCACAAAACTGTGGAAGAGATTTTTTGACAACTGCAAAGTTCTACAACAACAGTTATAAGACATCGTTCAAAAATTGAATATGACACCAGAAAATGGAAAAATGTCTTTTAGGCATAGATGTGAAGAACAAATATTATTAAAATGTTTGTGTTATTCAAAGTAATCCACAGATACAGGGCAATGTTTTATTTTGTTTTTTTAAAAAAACCTGACATTGATTACAGAATTAGGAATAATAGTCTTAAATTTTTTTTTAGTCTTACATTTTTTTTTAGTCTTACTTTTTTTATGCAACAGCTAAAGCCATCTTGAATAGAAGGATCCAGTCAGAGGCCCTAACCTCTCTCACCACAAACAATGGTTACTGCAGTGATGCTGTAACCAATGCATCATTGTATTGGAGTAGATGCAGACATGTACACAGTAAAGTGTGTGTCACAGTAAAGGGTGGCACAGTAAAGAGGGGAGATAGGCATCCAGTGTGCTTTTGAGTATCATCATTTACTGGAAAATGGAAGCAACTGGACACTGTAACGCTATATGAGATTAGACCAGGCTTAGAAAGACAAATATCAAGCTTTTTTCGCATACAACCTAGACTTAAAAAGAGATCATATGGCATGTTTGTGAAAGGAGGACCATTGGAAGGGTCACTGCATGGAAGGAGAGAGAAAGAACACAGGGAGGAATGTGGAAGACCACGAAGTTCATTATGAATATGCAAATAACATAATGAGGCTCAACAGAACCTAAAAAGGAAGGGCAGAGGGGAGTGGTTAAGAAGACCTAATATAGGATGTAAGGGTGATCTGACTACAACGTGTGTCACCCCATGTGCCATCCCCAAAAGAAGAGGACTGGTCTTCATTCAAGAGCATTGAGTAGCTGTGTTCTTCTGCTAGAACCTCCAAATGAGCTCTCGAGAAAATGAAATAGAGATGGCGTGAATCTGATCAAATTACATTATGTATGCATTGTAAGGATCACAGATTTATGCTGATACTGAAAAGACGTCCACAGATGGCCAAGCCATAGATGAAAAAAATGTACAGTAGCACTCATTTCTCAAGGAAATTCAAATCAAAACCACAATGGGTGAGAGATGATCTCGTCCCTATAAGCATGTCTTCAT